>NC_142651.1:39924489-40076785 GCF_055504915.1 Nelumbo nucifera | reverse complement strand
CATGACACCTCAGTGCCACACGAACAACGGTGGATCTCACTAAGTCAAGGAAGCACACCTTGGAACCAGTTTGAGCACCTCGTATACAACTCGGGCGCCTTGGGAGAGTGGCTAGAAGCACCTCATCCAGGGCTGACCTATGGTACCTCGTCAGCATCGGTCCAAGGGACCTCGGCGTGAGGAGCGACCTCCCCTGAAGAACTTATCGGTTTGACCGAGGTCCATGTGGTGACCTACGGGATGTGCTCGCCGACCTCCTCTATGTGCGTCTTATCACTCCCGAGTCCTCCAGAAGTCAACTCCCACACCGATCGTTCTAGAGGCAACTGGATAAGGCACGGAAGCCTAGTCTATGTGTGAAACAACTTTCAAGGACTTCAAACATGTAAGTCACATCCTCCTAGGGGTCTCAGACGCGGTGCGTGAAGCTCACGCCAACCGGCGCCTATATAAAGGCGCCCCCCATTTTCTAAGAAAGGTACATGCAATTTAGTTCTCACAGATTACTAGCTTTCTAGTTTTCTCACTTTTAACTCTCTCAAAGCTCTTCGTTAACTTAAGTATCGGAATGCCCACCCCAGGTAAAGCAACCCAGACACTCCAATATCTATCTTCTTGCAGCTTGACTAAGCGACCTACTCAATTCGACATCCAAACTGTCTACAAGCAAAAAGCACCCGCACCATCAATACCGAATAGAAAACCTGAGAAAACATTTTCTGAAAAAAGCAATTACATGCTTATGCAACACCATTTTTTGAAAAAACACACCTCTCAAGAACAGCATCGATCCCAAACACCGCCCAAATAGCACTTCAAAACCATTAGTCGCTACTCGTTACTTCCGGTTAATGCTACCTGGGTTGAAATGTTAATCTAGATTTCGTCCTCACAACACTTCAACGGTGCATTTAAGTTTGGAGATATTTACAATGGAGGGATGCAATTGTTGTAGGGACAAATTTTGTGAGGTCTTGCTTGGATTAATTTCATTTAAGTGAAGCTTAAGGGCCAGCTTGACTCTTGTTTTAATTGCTTCAATCCAACAATTCATTATGCACCAAGTGGCAAAAGATATCATCTTTCTCTGAAATTTAATACGTCTTTAAATACTGCATATATGGTAGCTACTCGTGTGGGTTTAGGGATGGCAATTTCCCCCTCCCCTACAAGGATCCGACTTCTCCAACCTGATGGGTCGGGGATGGGGATTGTTTTGGCGGGGTGGGGACGGGGACGGGGAATAATAGGAATCCCCGATCGGGGTCGGGGTCGGGGATGGGGATTGAGGTCCCTACCTCACCCCGACCCCGATTATGTATATATTATTATATTATTTATATTTATATATATATCAAAACATTTTTAAAAAATTGTTTATAATTTGAATTTTTTATTTATTTTAAGTAAATTTGTTTTTCAAATAAATACTATTATCTAAAAAAAGTTTTGGGGATTCGGGTCCCCACAAGAAACCCATCCCCGTTGGAGATCGGGGATGGAGGACAAATTTTATCCCCAGTGGGGATCGGGGATGGGGACGGGGGTTAATTTCATGATCAGGGTCGGAGACGAGGAATATGATCCCCACCCCGAACCCACCCTGTTGCCATTCCTATATAGGTTTAGAATTCTGCTCTATATAATAAGGGTTCATTTGGTTCATTGGATAAAGTGATCTGGAATCGAAATTAGAAAGGTCAAAGCGTTTGGTTGGGAAGAATCGGAATTCCATTCCCATTCCTTATGGAAATGGAATTCTCTTATTTGAGTCAATGGCCATTCCCTCCCTTTTTTGGGAATGAGAATTTATTTCAACTTATTCTAATTCTGATTCCAATTCTAACTGTAAACCAAATGGATCCTTAGTTTTGGAACAAAAATGATTTATTTATTTCATTATACAAATAAAGAATGATTCCTCTAATATATATATATATATATATATATATATATATATATATAAAATTTTGTTTCACTTTTATTGTACTTTTTAATTTCATTTTATTATTTCATATACAAATAACTGTATACATCAAAATTTATATAAAATAAAATTTTAAGATGATTTTTCAATTTATTACCTATTTTGTTAATTTATTTTAATTTTTCATTTATTATTTTCAAATTTTCTCAAAAAAAATCATGCTGACACATGACCCGACTAAACACGGCCCACTATAATTCGGCAGCCCGCGAGAGGGTTAGTTGGACATCCTTCCAAATATGGAGGCATGGTATCAAGTTAGTGTAACTATAGATTCTCTATGATAACGTCAGTGGACCTCACAATTCACATGCACCCCTCTCTTTAATCTACTTATGGCGTGTAGCCAAAATAAATAAAACTAATGTTTCATCATTGGATAAATCTTTGCTGAAAAAGAATGTAAACACAAATATGTACAATATAAAACTTTGTAATTGATATTTTTAAATCTTATACTTGTATTATACATATTTATATTTGCACTCTTTTTCAAACTGAGCCAGAAAAAAACAAAAATAAGCAAAAATAGTGATAACATTTAAGTAAGGATTTGTGCTTTTGGAGAACATTGAAAACAATTTATCCAACATTCCAACTGTTTGATTTATTAATGTATTTACTTTTGACGGTGGTGGGGGAGGAGCAAGGGTTGGCCAGAACTGGGAAGTGGGTTTGGCCAAGCAGCAATCATAAAAAGTAATTAAATAAAAACAGAAATCGTTCGTATAATTGTTGGATTGTATTCTCGTATAAACTGTACAAGAAGTTGACAATTAACTGTAGTGGTGGCTACCACCAACCAAACAAATATGAAGACAATGTGGTGGTGCGACTGTTGTTATCATTGATCCAAGTATCCAGCATTCCAGCCTGAGTGCCTGGCCTGTCTTATAAATGGTTTTGGCTTCGTATGCAAGTGGAACCGTAGAAAAGGTTGGAAATCTATGCAAAGTCCTTTCTTTACCTTTCTTTTTTCTTCTTTTAATTAAATTAATAAGTATAAAATGCTGCAAATGTTATTCAATTGTTGGAAATCGACTTGAATCACGTGACCCGACTTCGATGAAGGGTAAAATGACCCTTATTACACCTTGGCATCACATGTGGCACGATCTTATTTGAATGTTTTTCTGATAGATTTGTTTATTTCGTCTAGAATAACTTTGACCTTACTCATTTAGGCTGCATTTGAAAAAGATGCAAATGGAGTATAAACCCAGTTTAAGATAAATTTGCACTCTAATTTATTTTTGTCAGCGTTTGACAACATTACATTTTTGTATTGACAAATAACAGATCAATGCATATTTACATTACTCCGATGTGCATGACACATTCCTCCTTATCCATTTGCACCACTCAGTGCCTCTGATGCCCACGAAAACACAATGCTCACTCAGTAACAATAAGCTCGGTTCCCTCCGCTTCACAAGGAACCGGATAAGGACCACTGAGACACCATGCAGGTGCTCCATAAATGACAGTCTGATAAACCATATCACCTCTAAATGTGTTGGACACATCAACCAAGCCACAAAGCCTATATATAGGTGACCCCTCACCCTTAGAAGGTATTCTTATTTTTTTGCGTACTAGTTCTTTGCTCTAATTCTCTGCCTACTAATTCTTATTCATTTCGATAATTCAATACTAGCTTGATCGTCGGAATCCCCTACTCGAATTATTCCCCAAGATCTCTAACATATTTTGTCTTGTAGATCCTCCTATTAGCTGCCAGCAAGGACTCGGCGCATATTCACCCTCATTATATATTATTAATAATTAATGTTAATTTAAATGTTATGTTTTTACTAAACTGCCATATGTTTAAGGTCCTTATAAGTAGTTTTTAATTTTATCCATCTAATATAATATCAAAATCATTATAATTAATTCACTTTATTAATATTATATAAATTGACCATTTTTAGTGTAATTAATTTATTTATTCAATATCTGGTTGTTAAAACTGTTGTAAAACCCAAGGCATTCCGATTCCCCAATATTTCCCCGTTCAAGAAACTAGATTTTGTAGGTTTATGAATCTCGAAAATCGTTTGATTTTTTATTGGTCTCTCTTAGTCTCTTCCACTTCCTTTTCGTGATGTGATACAAAGGACCCACTTGAAAGGGAGAATTGGCTGAGATATTGGACTGTAGCGACTTCTCTTCACGTGGCTTCAATTTCTTAAATAATAAGATTCTGAAATCAAATGTTAGCCCCACTTTTTATGAAATAGCAGACCAAAAATATCTTTCCTTATTTTACTTTTTTGGATCCGTGATAACATAATCCATATCACCTGGTTAGAATAGAAACGGCCTTGACCCTATCCTACCATGAAAGAACACATCACATGAATGAGCATGAAGGACCACCTCAGTTTCAACCAATGTTTACATGTATGTGTGCACGTGTTTTGTATGTAATAGATTTTTTATGTTAATAATGATAATAACTAATTTTTGATTTTTTTATAATTTGTTTATATTTCTATGTCATAAAAAATATTTTTATTTGTGGCATTTAATTGTGTTTAATTAATATGATAATTATGAATATATAATGTATGTTAGAGATGTGTTTAAGTATTTTTATCTTTTTTTTTAATTTTTATGGTTATTTAATTATGACATCAAGGGTTGATACATTTGACTCAAATGGTTTAATTGTTGATTCGCTACTAAACATGAAAACAACTTCATTTTTTGGTTGATTTTAAATTTATATTTTATTCCTATCATCAATAAAAATAATTATTCTTTGTCACACTTATTTTTATTTAATGTGAATAACTAAAATAAGATTCAATAAAATAGTGGGAGTTAAAACCTAAATATAAGACTTTACGAGAGAATTGAATGAGGAGAAATAGGTAGTGATTCAAGTTATGTTTTGTGCCCTCACAATTAAAGAGGGATCAGATTCAAAAATAGGGGTATTCTAATCAAGAATATATTCAATGAATGTTAATGGGAGTTAATACCTAAGGCTTAACGATGGATCTTTGAAAGAGAATAAAAGTGGTGGTCCAAATTATATTTATTTCCTTATAATTAGAGGGGTTTGAATAAAAAAATAGGGTATTTTAGTTGAACAAAATTACATACTTTCATTTACACTTTAATACTAGTATAGATATAAATATAGATACAAAAATCCTAAATTTTAAACCCAAAACTCTAATAAACCTAACTTAACCCTAAATCCCTATCTTTAAACCTTAACCTCAAAGATAGGATCCAATAATCTTTTCCCTTTTGATGATGATCAGATCACGCTAAATCGCATTGGCAACGAAAACTCGGATGATGTGAACTTAGGTCGTCATGTCGTATCTATAAGATCGAACACGTTAGAGAGCCTGAGATGATGACTTGGGCATGGGAACTCCGATAGTCAAATTAGTACTGAGATGCCAAAGTAAATGAGAGCTAGTGGGCAGAGAATTAGAGCTGAGTGCTAGTACTAGTAGAGTGTGTAGTAGAAGTGTAAGCGTACCGTTTGAGGGTGAAGTCTCACCCTTGTATAGACTTCAAAACTCATCAAAGCGTGTGTCCGACACGTCCGGAGGTGATAGGTCTTATCCGTCCATTACTTACGGAGTATGCTGGGACAGCATTGCAGTGGCCGTTATCCAATTCCTCACAAAGCGGAAAAAACCGAGTTTACCATTGCCAGGTGGGTATCACATCGGTGGGCATTTTGGGGGTGTTAAGTGATGTGAACGGATAAGGAGAAACATGCCATATAGGACGGAGCCATCCTAGGGTCGGCATGACACCTTAGGTCATGTGTTACCCAGGTTGGAGAGGTAGACAACGTTCAGTTGGAGTGGTATAATCTTGGTCATGCCGGTGAGTTGATCTGATAATGGTGTTCGCCTATAAAAATCAGAATGCCTTATGTCCACACCAGCTGGTCCAGTTGGTATGGCATAATACGGGTCATGCCGGTGAGAGAAGTCTAATAATGGTGTTCCCCTATAAAAGGAACTATGCTTGGTTAGTGCATAATTGATGCTTCATTTGAAAATTTTCATGGAGAGACTCTCAATTATGTGAATGACTGAATGTCGACTAAGACTAAGACCATCAGAACCAACCAGGAAAGAAATAGACACTGTTCTTGGCGTGATAATGAAGCTGACATTCATTCGGTATACATGGCGAAATCAATAATTGAATGAATTAGGGAATCAACACTCAAAAAGCAAAAGCAGTTATAGTCTGAACTCAAAGAGAAAAAAAAAAAAAGTCTAGAGAGATTGGAGCATCTAAATAATACAAGCCCTTTATTTGTTCCAAAATGTTGGCGATCATCTAATCCTCAAATGAGAGGCTCCAAAAGCAAATCTTACTTCATCTGAATCTGATGTATACACATCTCTCGCTATTTCTCTCTCTTCCAAAAAAGGCTTTTGTTTGAACCCTTTCCCCCTTTCCTCTATCTTTTTACTTTGTGGTGGGCCTGTCGGGGATCACAGGTTCATGCTCGTGGGTGCTTGGAAGTTTCAAGTAATTTGTCTTGTTTCGGTGCATAATATATGATGGAAAAGAATATTATTAGAAACTTTTTAGGGTTTGTTTGATTCATATTCACAATCAGAATTGGAATGATGTCTATTGTTTGGTTCAGACAGGTCAGAATGAGTGGGAATTGAAATCAGCAGAAATGAGATTTCATTCCCAAGGGAGGGGTTGAGAATGGTCATTCCCTCAAATGGAGGAATGCCATTTCAACAAGAATGGGAATGGGATTTCAATTCTGCCCAATCAAACAGTTGGAACCGAAATAGCTCATTCTGATTCCAATTCCAAGCCCTATTCCTGTGAACAAAATGGGGCCTTATATGATCTAATACTTGAGCAAGTGTGCAAATAGGGGTGTCAATGGACCGGTTTTGGGTTGGACCCCATCCAAATCAAAATCAATTTGAACAAATTGAATGGACCAATAAGACATGTTGAATTGGACCATCCCAGACTTAATGGTCCAAAGCATTTATTGGATTCAATTGGACCTGGTCCATACATAATGGATTTATATTGGATTGAGCTGGATTGAACCAATATCCAGTTCCTTAATAGAAGATAAGATACAGGTGTCAATGGACTAGGTTTGGGTTGGAACCAATTTGAACAGAATGGACTATATGCCCAAACATTAAATTCAAGGGAAAATTCCTGATAGGTACTTTGTACTTTAGGCCGAGTGTCAATTTAGTACCCGAACTTTCATTTTGCGATAATCTAGTACATACTGTTAATGGACCATCAATTATATATATCACGTGACCTCACGTGCGATTTAAGACTTTTGAAAATGTCAAAATTACCCTTAAAAATAAAATATACTATTCACCATCTTCTTTCTCAAGAAAATGAAACAGAATCCAAAGGGCTCGCCGACCATGGCAAATAGGGAAACTGACTGCGTTTAAGCCCTTCCGATGGTTGCTTGCTTCATCAGCTCGACCTGTAGTTGGTCTTTGGTGCACCATTTTCAGCAAGTTGAATTAAAATGCATCTGGGTTATGTCCTAACTTGAACTCAGATGATGCGGCAAGAGACAATTCTATTAGCTCTGTTTTGATTTTTTGTCTTCAAATAATGGCTTTCGATGTGTTTGAGGAGTCAACGATTATGGGGAGACCGATGAAGCATTTTGTATGAAGATTTACCCCCAAGAAATGATTAGAAGCCACTAGAATGTAGCTAAAAAAAAGTAGTTGGATTTCACTGCTACGAGCTGATTGAGTGGTAGCCACCGCAGCCGCCGTTGTGTCGAATCAAAGAAGGTGATCAGTGAATTCGGGTTTGAATTAGCAAATTAAAATGGGGTTTCTGATTCTTGCTCGGTGGAAGAAAGCAGGAAAACGATGTGGGATGAAGGGATCGGAGGAGTATTGCTGGGAGAAGAGGAGTGTTGCCGCTATTCAATGAAGGAGACAATGAACAATGACGGTGAATAGTAAAAAATCGAGATTAGAAGAAGAAGAAGAACCCTGAAACCCAAAACCCCATCACAAACCGTCTGTATCTAAAACCCTCTCATGCCTCCAAAACCCTGGACAAAGACGACGTCCTTCGGCGCATCCACCACCACAAGCGCGTAAACAAGGTCCAAAACGCTCTCCATGCGCTCCTGAGTTCACCTTTCTCAGGAGGGGAAAATAATGCCCCCATCCGCGAGCAGAGGTGGCTGGACGACGCTTTCTCTGCTCTGTAGTAGTCGGTTAGTTCCCTATGCTCCTTCGCAAGGGAAGAGAAGATAGCAATTGTAGTCGCCGGGGCAACTTTTGTAGTTGCAATAAGTGGTGGCGGTGATGGAACGTTGGAGTTTGAAAAGGTTATCTTTTCCGTTTGGGATTCATTTGATAAAGAAAATTAGATGGAACTTAAAATGCATTTGTCTTTTAAGTTGTAAAAGAAAATTAGAGTTAACGTTAAGTGTTAGATTGTTGTAAAATGAAAGTTCGGATATTAGATTGTTACATTATAAAGTTTGGATACTAAATTGGCACTCGGCCTAAAGTACGGGATACCTATCGAGAATTTTCTCTAAATTCAATCCGTCTATATTTGTCTAAAATATTCATCAAATTGGATTAGACTTGATCCATCTATAATGAATTCATATTAAACTAGATCGGATTGGACCAAATCCGATCCAATTGACACCCCTATATGCAAGTGAATGTTTTTGCAATTAAAAAAGTCTCTTTATTCACTTGGAGATTAACTTTTACTCATTTCAAACATCCTTGATAGTAGCAATTTTGAATTTTATGAATTGTGATCAATTTGGGGAGTGTGTGGTTGTCCTGTCTCTATTATAAGCTGTGGTGCCTTTTAATCCACTTAACTGCACTTTGATGTGGTTGAAATCACATTATTCGAACTGCACTCCCTAAGGCTGTATTTGGTTGCAGTGCAAATTTATTTGCACTAGTACAAATGTAAAAAAAAAAAATGCAAATTCTTGTTTAATTTTATTTTGGATTTTACTTTATTCTGTTTTATTTCTTAATTTACTTCATTTATACTGCAATCAAACAAAATAAATTATAATTTAAAACAAAAATAAATCAGAATTTAAACTCAAATCATTTATTTTCATTGCAACCAAACATAGCCTAAGTGTTTAGTACCATGGTGTAGATGTTTTGTTAGTAAAATTCTAAATAAAATATTTCAGTCATTTATGGCATTGCATTGATAATCATCCAATCTATCATCATGTGGGCTGATTCATAGGATTTTGATGTAGAAGAGAAATTGTGATATTCTGTTTTTCAACCATTCACCAAACAATCCAATTCACTGTATCAATCCACACCACGATAAATTAGATGATCACCATATGTGATGTTATAAATGATTAAACATTTCATTTAAAATTTTACTAAGGCTCAGTTTTGAAGGAGTACAAATACAAATATGTAGAGTGCAAAACCTTATATTTTATATTATTTTGTATGCATTTGCACACTACATTTTTGTATTTATACTCCTTCCAAAATGAGCCTAAAGACCTCATGAAGGTGGTATTCGGTATCATGGTCTGACCACAATATACTGCATTTTGAAATGCACCATGATGTGCTAGGGCGTTCGATTAGTTTGTGGTGTGGACCGATCCACACCATGGCCCAATTTCTCAGGTTTTATGTGGAGCAACCCATACTACCGTGTTTTTTTATAGTGAGTGATCCCATGCTTCGCACATGCTTCATAGGTGGCTTGTTTTTTACCATGGAGTTTTTTAGACTTGCATATTAAATAATAAATTTTGTTATATAATATTTAATTAAATATGTTATATAATATTAATATTTAATATTTGATTAATTTTTTTATATAATATTTTTTGGACTTGCATATTAATTAATGATGTTTTGTACATTTTTAATTAAATGTGTACATTTTATTAAATTTTAATTAAATATATATATATATATTTTATTACTTATTATTTTTATAGAAAATTAGTATTCCTAACAACCTAATATTAATGTAGTTTTGAATTATTCTTTTATAATTTTTATTGATATTTATAATATTTATTAATTTTCAAATCGTCTTTAAATTTAGTAATATTAATTTCATAAATGACTCTTAGCATTTTGCTAATATTTTTATTATATATTACTAAAAAACAAAATATTATTTTTATTTGATTAACAATATAAATCATCTCACATGTTGTAAGTGAGATGCATGAAGTCAAAATACAGGGTATGGACTGAAACTGCACCACACCTTACATAATGCCTATAGGGGTGTGGTGTGGTTCAGCCTACACATATTTGTCACTGATATGATGCAGAACAACTATCCTATTAAGGTGTGATGTATTCTCAACACACCGCCCAATTTTTAATCTATGCTACAAAACACCTCCAAAGTGTGGTGTGGTGCAAATCATGTAATATCAACCGCAGTAAATACAAAAGCACCACACTAACTACCAAACCCTCGCACATTGTTGGATTATTTTGACTCCTCACCAAGTGCCTGTTTGGGAGGATTATCACATTATTGTTTTTGGTTTTGTGGTGCGGGGTCCATCGATCTGAAATGTCTATAAGCATTTTTTTTGGTAAAAAAAAAAATGAAAACCCAAATTGATTATGGGTTTAACCATAATTCCAACTTACAACCAGTAACCAATCAGGTGGGTTTTTACCAAAATTTACGGGTTGTAATTGTTCATTGATGAACAATAACATGACTTTGGATTGCTGTAAACAGTTGATGGTGATCGGCTTATGGTTTTGCTGTCCAACAAGAATCTTTGGACCAGATCCCAACAGGTAGACAAGATGTCTGACCTAGCAGATCCTCTTCGTGCGAGTTGTTCTGAGGTTTGAAGTTTGAACACTCCATTTCGAGGAACATCTGACATGTCACCTTACATTTCCCCCATTAAAATATGTACAGAAAAAAAAATGAATATCCGTACTTTAGACTTTTTAATAATATAACGTTTTTAGCAGGATTTACACTACAATTAAACAGTTCTTATTACTATGACTCAGCATTTCCTGATCAAAGCTAATCAATACTTTGTTTGGGTCAACAATGAACGGCCTAAATATGGCTATTTGTGGTCAAACAGTACCTAGTAAACAATAAGGCCACTGAGGCCAGCATAGCAAGTGACATAATTTAACTAGTAAATAAAATTAATGAAATCAACTTGTTTCCAATTTTTTTATGCAAATTACAATTGGTGTAGTTGTTTAAGCTTAAAAAACCTTCAAGATGCATGTATTGTATTAGACTTTAGTACTGAAAGTAAGAATGAAATATTAATAATTAATTATATTGTGTTATGTTATATACATGGTTATTGTCACCCATTTGAAACTGGGTTATGGTTTTGCTTGAGAAAAAGTTAATTAAGGTCATGTTTGGATAAAGTTTAGGATTTGTGCTTTGAAAGCCCAGTACAATTTTAGATTTTGTGCTTTGAGGATTAAAAGCATTAATTATAATATTTTTAAAAGCAATTCTTACCAAACACTCAAAATAATCTTTGGCTCAGTTTTATTTTCCACAGCCTAAATTCTCGAAAGTAAAAGTCTATCCAAACAAAACTTATTTTAAGATAATAATATGAAACTGCAATAGCATTATACAAAAGTCATGGAATAGCCAACGCCACAGAGTAAATAATAGTTAATACTGTTTTACTTAATTTAATAGGTAGTTACTAGGGATCACTAAAATTTAATTTTTAAGGGCATGAAAGTGGTAGGATATGTTTCAAGCAATCGTTTTACCTAAAAGCTTAAGCTGGTAGGTGAGGGCCCTGAATAGTATTTTATTAATACATCGGGCTTGAAGGGTGGACAAGCACATGCCCATTCATTCTTGTGCTGAAATTTAATTAATTGGTCATATTAAGAGTGACAAAAACCCAACACTAGACTACTTGATCAGACAGCCTCTGATACCATTCTCAAGTAACCATTCAATCTAACACGTTTTTTTTTTTTTTTAGAATAACACAATTTTCCTACCAAAAGACTAGATTTTAAACAAAAGGAAAAAAATTATTTTTATTCTAAAATGCAAATAAGACCTAACTTTACAATAATAATCATAATAATAACAGCTTCTTCAATTGACTTGTTAGAAAATTTTCTGAAATGATGCCATGCTTTAACTAATTTGACTCATTCACTGGTATGTATGGCTTCACCATTCGAAATGTGATTAGAAGGCATTATCATTTGAAGATATGGCAAATATTGGATCGGAAACTTCAATATTAACAGCTTTATCTGAGATAAATTCACCCGTAATTCCAATATTCGTAACTAGAACTACTTCTGATTCGTTTGTTTATTAGTTTTTTTTGGCGAGGTAGGTAAGATCCCGACTTACCTACCAAAAGGTATCTGGTATGGATTCTACGTTTATCGACGTGACAATTTTCAACAGCTCGTGACCCAAACAGATACCTAACACATTCGGATCTCACTGTTTATCTGCCTAAGAGATTTGCTTCTTACGTCCCGAACCTAGTAAAAAAAGTAAAACCCCAGGTTCGGTGCAATCCAAGCCAAAAACCTAACCAATATATATTAAAAAATCTGATACACACTTCAACGGTCGATTAAACAAAGGAGAAAGGAATAGAAAAAGAGAGAAAATCGCAGTTTCTCTTGTGGCTTCGTTGGTGAATTCAGGCTATTCAGCTGCTCTTTATTTCACGTCGCCATCCCCATTCGTCAAGGTACACACATGACAAGAAAAGGTTGTGGATCGAAAACCATGCAACAAAAAAAGTCTATTGGCACATAGTTTAAACTAATAATATATAAATTAAAGTGAAAATTTCTGATTAGTATCCTTTATTTTGGGCTCTAAAATTTAAAATGCCACAATTCAGTATCTGAATTTTCAAAATGTGGTAATTCAATATATATCGTTAATCAATTGTTAATCTGCTGTTAAGTGATATTTGAAAAAAATGCAAATGACCTTCAAGTGTTATCTAATTTTCTTTATTAATTATTGAAATATTGATAAAAAATTAATAATCTCAAATCTTTACCTCTTTCATTTAAAAAAGTTGGAGTCACATTTTAGTGGGCATTCTGGTGATCCCAACTTTATTGAATAGAAGAGGCAAGGATTTTGGATTGTTAATTTTTTATCAATGTTTATATGATTGATAGAGAAAATTAGATAACACTCGAATGGTATTTGTGTCATTTTCAAATGTCACTTAACGACAGATTAACAGCTGAATAATGACAAGTATTGGATTGCCATGTTTTAAAATTTTGAGTACTGAATTATCATATTTTAAAGTTTGGAGGACCAAAATGACACTAGACCCAAAGTACAGTGTACTAATCTGGAATTTTCCCTGAGAATTTTATTTTTGAAAATCACTAAGCTCAATGAGGTGTAGAGACGAACAGACTTAATAAAGAAATAAATATTTATTATAACTACAAATAATGTAGCTTAATTAATGACACTATATTAATATTCTCTCATCTCTTGCTCTCAAATCTCAATATATTAACAATATGTCTCAAGGTCGCAACGTCGGTATGCCTCGTCTGTGATGATGGGTTAGTGCACTTTGTGACAAATAATATTCCAAGTAAACTCAGCTGGATCACCGAAATGCTTAAACAAGAACCCTAGTCGTTTCATATATTTATGTTTCCACTTGTTTTGGTTGCAGATTACTTAATGTGTGTCGTTTGTTTATTAGATTCATGGTATAAAAAATTACTATTGAAATTAATGACTCTAATAACGAATTGAAAAAGAATTCATGAGATGTGTCCTTTGGTGAATGAAAGGATTTGCATATAGAGATATATATTAATTTCATAGAGAGAATAGAAAGAGAAGAGTGAAAGGAAATGCGTGGAGATTAAGGGGTGTTCGACAATATGGTTGGTTTTGTTTCTGAAAACAAAAACAACTATTCCATCAACAAAATTATTCTGATAACAGATTGAAAAAGCTCAATTGAGATGTGTCCTTTTGGTGAAAGTAAGGGTTTGCAGCTAGATATTTCATTTCATAGTGATGAAGCAGAAAGAGAAGAATGAAAGGAAACGAGTGGATTAAGGGGGTATTCGACAATATGGTTGGTTTTGTTTTTGAAAACAAAAACAACTGCCCCATCACCAAAATTGTTCTTATAACCAATTGAAAAGGCTCAATTGAGATGTCCTCTTTAATGAATGTAAGGGTTTGCAGATAGAAAGGAAGCGTGCACATTAAGAGAGTGTTTAACAACATGGTTGGTTTTGTTTTTTAAAACAAAAAAACTGCAACACCAACAAACATGAGACACAATAATGTGATTATAGGGTTTAAAGCTTTGTTTATGGTCAACTGATTCCTCTGTCATTTCCATTACAGTTGCTATATATGAGATGGACCTAGAATTCTTGGTTGATAAATGATATAGTAAGCCCCAATTGAATCGAAATCCTTTAAAAAACAAAGAATTGAATCCATCATGCTCTGTAGTCTGTAACAACAATAATACAGATACAAAGTCTGAGGCTTCTGTGACCAAAACTTACGTGGAAGGCACGAGCATTTGCTAAGAAATTCTATTAATTACTTACTAAATTGGGAAGAAAGTCAACTAGTTTGGAACTTATGTGGCGAACAGTAAATAATTCACTTGTGTTTGTCATCATCAGGGTCTTTCGTAGTTCTTTATATGGACTGATTAGAGATCCGCCATTGATAATCCATGTTGAAGCTGAATGGTGTCATGATCCCATCAGCTCAGATGCCAGACCCAGCTCATCAGTGACGATAATTAATGATCCATGCTTCATCATACTTCTCTTCACAAATTACTTTATTATTCTCTCCGCTTTGTTTTTTCTCCTCCTGTCTAAACAAAAAAAAAAAAAAAGGCTGTTGGCCGTTTGAGAGAGGGAGGAGACCTTTCAACTGAATTGCTACTTCTTCCAGATTGTAAAGGCCAAAGTCAGCCACACTCGATTCTCCTGCTTGTTTCTTCTATTCGACTACTAGCGATACCACGCGAGATGTAGATGTGGGGGCAGGCAATTCGCATTTGGGTGCTTGAACCAACTCAACCATAGGCAACAACAGAGCACGGGGAGCTGATTTGAGATAGTGCAACTTGTGGGGGGTCCAGAACGTAACCACATTACATGTGCTGTGTAGGGAAAGTGGAGAGCCAAGACATCTCTAAATGGGGTGTTTGACAAGTCTTTAGGGCTTTTCAAAGCTCGGAAGACTAAAGTCTTTATCTTTCTGTTTCGTAATAAAAGACAGGAGGTTGGAAAGACCTAAGCCCTAAAATTAAGGGTTTTAAAACTGAACTGGACAGGGGTCCGATTCCTGGGTCAAACGGCTCAGTCGTTCAAATTGAATGGACGACCCGTTCAGACAAAAAAAATAAAAAAATGGTCAAACCATTGGATCATTTGAACAGATCGACCACCAATCACCTGACCATTCTCCGGTTTTTCCGGCCTGACCATCCGATCCGGTCCGGTTTTGAAAACCATGCCTAAAATTCTCATGGAAACCTAAAATGGCAAAAAAATAAATAAATAAATAAAGAAGTTTTTTGTCTTTCTATGCCTAAAATCTTTCATTTAAAAGTTTGGTAGACCATTATAGATTTGAATACTTAGGGGCCGTTTGACAAGTCTGAAAAGATCTTCTAGTAGCTTTGATAGTTAAAAGACGCATTGAGCTTTTGCATGAATATCTGAGCAGCCCAAAGCTAGTTTAGCTACCACATGTCTTTCCGTGTCTTCTGCACGAGAATAAAGCGAGAAAAACGCGGAAAGCTCTATTTGGAGCTTTCTGAAATCAGCCAAAAATGGGCTTCTCTCATCTTTTTGGCACACAAACTTTTGGCGGTTAGATCTATTACAAACAAAATGGAAAAAAACCATTATGCAATCTACCCCGACTTATAAACAGTTGAAAGACCATGCAGAAAGACGTACCAAATGGGGCTTAAACTAAGCAGTCTAAATCTTTAAAGGCACAACTCCAAAAGTTTAATATGTTTTTTGGCCATCTGGACTATCAGAAAATCTTTCTAAAAAGGCTGGCTAAACCGCATCAATAAATGACTAAATGTCAATCAATTATATGACAAAAAGCGCAAAACAATGGGAAACAATATATTTTGATATGCTCTACGAGGCTCTCAGCCACCGCGGGCTAAGCAGTTTAAGTATTTGAAATTCTTGAATCTATAAAGATGATATAGATTCCCACATTCTAAACAAACTAGCAAGTAAGGCTTTGGTTGATGTGGCAAATTTGGGTCCAGGTCAAGTTCCATTTTAGGGAGGGTTGGTCTTTGATTGGTCCTTAATCCAAAACAATCCACCGATCTGGTTTGTATACATGCTTTATTTTAGAGAGAGAGAAAGAGTTTAAAGATGTTAAGAAAAAAATGAAAGGAAGGTAATGATTTAATGGGGGATGAGAGATGTTTATAAACATTCATATTGAAGAGTTTTTTTTTTTTGTTTTTTGAGTAATGATGAAATAGGAAATTAAGATTTAAGAGTTTTTATCGAGACATTTTATATCTAACATAATTTAATTAAAAAATAAATAAATACGATGTGACCAATGAGAAGAGTAGTCCCGAGTGAGCATAAAGGTTATGAGAGTACTCTCTCTCCTTTTTTTTATATATATATAAAAAAAACTTATAATCTATCAACTGGTATCATAAACGTATTAACCAACCGGATGGTATTTATCAAAATTCATGGGTGGACTCCCATCATGAAAGCTCTTTCTGACATCATAGATTTTTCCATAATATATATAGAGAGATATGATGGGTTGGAATTTTATGCTTGTTGGCATGTGGAAAACTAAAGCCACTGTCTTGAAGAAGTAGTGATAAATGTTATCATTTCGTGGCCACTCCTGTGGACTTCACTATACTACTCCTATGGACATTCATACATTGTTCTATATTGTACCAGAATCTAAGAGAACCAAAAGCCTGACCTACCATTTTCTTAGTCAAAATTTGCTTACTCTACGGCTCTACCTATACAAACTCCAATTATTTGGTTCCCCCTGCATCTTTGACAAACAAGAACCTCCTATACACCTACTAATGTGTGCCTTCTTTGAACATACCTATCAGAAAACCATTTTCTTACCTACTACTCGGCGGAAAGTTTCATTTGTTTATAAAATTTCACCAACCCATATTGTCTCCTACCACTCTTAATTAATAGACCCCACATAAACTAATCAGTGTTAAAAGCTTTGGATTTTTGCTAACTTTGAGCGGCCTCAGAGCACCCTGTCTCGTCCACATTAGGTGGTAGGTCGTTCATAAATGGTTGACGAAGAAGTATTATAAGCGGGTAGCTGTAGGGGCCATCCAGCGGTTGAGTTAATTACTCATTGGTCGCAACTCGCAGGGGATGTATCATGTATATAGACTACAATTCTTATACACAATATTGCAAAATATATTGGTGGTTGCATTGACATGAAGCCATTTATATCATATCAATTATTGTTATTGATTTTATCAAATTCTTTTCTCAAAGTGCTTGAGCACCACAAATTGATTCGTTCGTGTTGGTTCTATGCATCAGCAAGTGCAATACTAGAGACACAATCTGAACAAAGAGACCAAGTACAAAGCTGTGCACACGAATCTAGCCGATGAAAAGCTTCATCGGTGATTTTTGAGTAGGGATGTCTCGGATTGATTTTAATTTAGATGGGTTCCAACCCAAATTTGGTCCATTGACACATTTCTTATTGATCTGTCCAATTTGTCCAACCCAAAACCAATGAAGATTGAAAAGCAGGAGAAAATGCTCTTGCAATGAGCAATGACATTGTTAATGCTCCACAGTGGGTCAACAATGGCTTTGTGATAACATTGTCCTTACTATTAGTTGGTTTTAATTTTTTTGGCTGAATAGGATCTTAAGATGTAAGATTCAAGATATCAAACCCATAGTGATTATCCTCAAGTATCCTTGCTGCTAGTTTGCAGACCATGGCTTGGAATCACTCACCCAACATTTTCCCTATGTTCCCCCAATTCGTTGTCAGGCGCCTTTCTAGAGCATAAATTTTCCAAACTTTAAACCCTATGGTTGAAATCGCATGCAATATTTCAAAGCAATATCCAAAAAAGGCCCATACTTAGCACTTATTTTCTATATTTCAGTAACAAATTTTAACACGTGAATTGCCTGGCATGAAAGTTCATTCCTCCTATAAATCCTATTTGATTTGAAATTTGGATTTGCTTCTCACAGAGTATGTCTCATACCAACCTCATAGCACGTTGCAGGCTTATAGTCATGTATTGGAAACATCTCCCCGTAAATAATAACTTATGAAAATGTTTCAGATGTGTGACTCAAAGTGCTGTAAGGCTGGTGTGAAAAGCCCTTTGTAAGGAGCAAATCCGAACTGTTTGATTCAATGTCCCAAATTAATTCGAAAAGCTAGCCCTGAGTTTTCAAAAATTGCCATGTAAATATTGTCACACACTTCAGAATTGGGATTTCCTGCAAACAAAACATGTTCCAACACTACCAACATGATCCGACACTACACATTTTACCATGAGTCTAGGCCCACCACGCATGAGATGTGTGGTATCAGATCATGTTGGTAGGGTGTTGGAATAAATTTTGTTGTCAAGAGACCCGGAGATTCTATATAATTGCCTGAGATGGGCCATTGTCTACGCTTGGCAGATGAATTAGAACTGTCAATGGGTTGAGTATGGTTTGAGACAGGCATTATTTTTTTTAATACATTTGGGGCCAAATAAGCCTAACTAACCTACCAGGCCTAAGCCCAACCCAAGTGTGTCAACTATCAAGTTTTAGTTCGGCCTGGGCTCAAGTTGGCCAAATGAGGCTTAGTTCAAGATCAGGCCTTACGCCCAAATCATAGGGTGTGGGCCTGCATTGACCTTAAATCCCAATCCAACCCACTTAAATTGTGCACCTCGATGATATCTATGTCATGTAAACACTTACTATTTACACTCATTTTTAGTTTTTGTTAAAGTTATATTATTATCAAAAAATGAAGTTCCAAGTTGTAATTGAGGCTAAGACTGATTAATAATTGGTATTTCTTTGGGTCTATTTTATAGGACTGATTTTATGTGTGTATTTGGTTTTAAATAAAATAGATTGACAAAACAAGATTCATGTAGCCGAGCCATATGGTAGAGGGCATGAATAAAGTATGTATGTAAAGAAATTAGGCCAGATTTGGGCTAAGTTAGGGTTGGGCTAAGCTTATAGGGCTTCCTAAGCGTTAGGCCCAGCTAAACAAAAACACTGGGGTTTTAGACCGAGACCCAAATTGAGGAATAAAAATCCAAGTCCAGCCCGTGTTAAAGCTTCAATCGGGCTCGGATTAGGCCCGAACAAGTTGCACTCCTATCCTAATTCATTTTCCCTTTTAATTATAATTAATATTAACATTATATTGTATTTATAATTTATCTTAGTATTATTTTATTACATTTGTTTTGAATTATTAATCGAGACAAACTATCAGGAAGAAAAGCCTCACCTCGTTAACACCGTCCGATCGGAATCAATGATGATTGGATTAAGTTCAACGGCCGATAAGCCCACCCAAACGACCATGGCCGACCCATATTCCGTATGTACGGTTACGTTGAAGCGAGTCGACCGTGCTCGATTTTTGGATGATTGGGCGATGGCGGGAGATCAAATCAGCCCCCCACATGATTACTCCCCACAACGTCCAATAGGACATCCCCTCCGTGTATTGAGAATATCTCCCGATGATAATATCAGAAATGATCATCGAGAGATGTTTCTAATATACGGCGGAGATATGCTGTGAGACGTTGTAGGGACAATCTTGTGGGTGGCTGATTTGAACTCCGACGGCGGTGCTCTAGTTTTAGAAAAGAGTTCGGACGAAAGAACGCCTTTTCTCTTGTTTCCTTCAGAAAAAAAGCTCATTTTGCTAAAACCCTCTCTTCCACCTCCGAACGTATATCCTTTCTCTGCTAGCTGTGAGTCTGTGACTGAACCCTAGTCGTTCGAGTCGAGTCGTGAGGATGTCTTCGACTCTGTTAGAAGTGACGAGGGCGGCTCACGAGGAAGTGGAGCGTTTCGAACGTCTCATAGTGAAGGATCTTCAGCGCGAGCCGGCCTCGAACAAGGAACGCTTGTTCCAGAACCACCGAGTCCGAAACATGATCGATACGATCACCTCCACAACTGAAAAGCTCGTAACTCTCTCGTTCTGTCTTCGATTTCTGGGAAGATAATCAATCTTTATGTTATCGTCCTTTCAAACAATTTTGTTTTGAAATTCTATAATTCTAAATGCTTGCAGATTGAAATCTACGAAGATAAAGATAACGCGAGGAAGGATGAAATTGCCGCTCTCGGGGGTCAAACAGCTACTGGAACCAATGTGTTTAGCGCGTTTTATGACAGACTCAAAGAGGCATGAGTTCGTACTTGCAGATGAATTTCTTATCCTCCTCGTTTTTTCGCTTAATTTCCTATCGTTACTAGGAAAATGAATCGCATTTCTATATAAGATTTTTCAGCCTCTGGAGTCTTTCCTTTTCTATTTTGCAGATTCGTGAGTATCATAGACGCCATCCAGTTGCGCATGTTGTTGACGCAGCTGAGCAATATGAGGAATTGCTCAAAGAAGAACCGTACATTGAGTTCAGTGGGGAGGTCTCTCTCTCTCTCTCTCTCTCTCTCTCTCTCTCTCTCTCTCTCCATCTGTGTGTCTTCTGTAATTGTTTCTAAACTTCTAACTTTTTTTTTGTGAAATTTTTATTGCATGACAGGGAGATTGTACTTTACGGTTTTCATAATTATCATTGCTGTTAGGTTTATTGCTGATCTTCTTAGTAGGCACGAATGGTTTGTCAAATTTATCCAGCATTTTAGTTAATTGAAATATGAAGTGTAAGTTCTCAAAATTAAAATGGTTGAAATTGGGGGTGCAGAACTGGGGATGCAATGCCTTGGCTTTCAAAGTGTTCAAACATACTCTGGAACCCTTTACTGTTTCTCCCTCTTTGTAAATTTTCTTAATATAAGGAAAACCACAAATTTTTTTGCTGCATATACCACCCATTTTGTCACATGGGAAACAAGGTTTCTCAGAATTTTTAGGGAGGTTTCAGTTTCACCGAACACTTCTCAACCAAAATCATTGTTGTAAGTTCGTAAAAATGTGATTCTTAATAGTATTTTGGAGTTTTGCACACTAACATTCAGAATCATCAACTTCTGTTCACCAATTTCCATCACATTTGCCAAAATGTTCTCCCATTTACTACCCTTTAAGCGTTTTAACAAAATTGTAGTGCAAGCCCATGGGAATTTAATGTAAAATGGCTTCTTGGTTTCACATTTTTTCTTGATAGGATGAATCTTAGTTGAGAATTCCTGTCTTTTCCCCTTACCCTTCTTTCTCCAGTATTCCTTTTTTTATTAGTAACTCGCTAATTTCTTACATTTATAAAAAGGAATGATGTTAATATATAGTTATATACAGGAGTGTTTCAAGCACCCCATATAGGCAAGCAAATGCCACACACTCCAATACATCTGATTTTTAATTTTCAAATTACAAACATTCCCCTTGGAAAGTTACTCCCAATACAAATGATTCCTATTCACTCCCTTGTCTTGCCAATGTATTAGCCAAACTGTTGTCTAATTTTCTTGTCCATTTGAAGGTTACTCCAAATGCCCCCCTTTCTTCTCCCTTATTGTATGTTTACGAATCCAAGGGCCTATGCTGTTTTATATCAACTTGCTTGCCACAACTAATGGAATCTGCCTCTACCTTTATGTTGCCCAGTATTCCTTGCTGAGACATTCATCTGCACATTGAACAAGTAATGGCATTGATGCACGCGTGGAAAAAGAAAAGAATCTATGGAATATTCATACACTAGTGGCAATTTGTGATTTAGGGTCATTTGAATTTTCACTACTTTGAGTTTTTTGAAAGCTATTTTCATTTTTATTAGTATTATGGGAATGGGATTACTTAAAGACTCAAGATAGCTTGAAGAGTCTTATAAGAGAGCTTTTAGAATTTTGAAAAGTTGAAGTTATAGGTTCTTTACTTTGGAAGCCAGAGCCAGGGAAAAGGAGGGTGAGAAGTAGGGGGAGTGCACGACAATGAGGTAGAAAATCAAAAGCCCTAGTTTGTCTCTCTTTGCAATTCTGTAAAGAAGTCGTCCTTTTCTTCAATAATTAGGGTTTCTACAATGAACTCAAAATGCATAAATTGGGTAGAGGGAATTGTAGCAAAGTTCAACAATTCATGGCAACAATTGGAACAAGATCACAATATATTTTCCTACCTAAAAAACAGAGGTTACGATGACAAACTGTGATGATGAAGTATGGTGATGTAGTAGCTCTTGTTCGGGGGGAGTTTGGTGGAAGTCTAGTGGTGTTTAGAGGGAGATTTAGAAACCCTAGTGTCTGGGAAGAAGATGGGTGGTGGAATCTTGGTATAACCCTAGAAGGTTTGGTTCAAATGTAAGAAAAAAATTCTCCTATAGGAACACAATGGTGGTAGGGGCATGGTCAGGGTTCGGTTCGGAGATACCTTTCTGAGAAGAGATGGAGAATTATTGATAAAAAAAAAGAAGAGATGGAGAACAATTGTTTCTAGAAATAGAGGAAGTAGGGTGAATGCAAGAAGGGACTTCTTGATGGGCTGCCTAGTTGGTTGCTTTGAGAAAGGGGTAAGGATGGATGAAGTTGAGAGGTAGGTAGTGAGAGTTTGGGGTGAGGTGGAGGTGTGAGAGTAAAAAAGATGATTGAAAATTTGTACTTATTCATTTTCCCGACGAGAGAAGAGGCGGCATGGGTATTGTGACAAGGACCATGTAGGATGGGGCAAAACTGTTTGGTGATCGGTTGGTGGGTAGTGAGTGTTGGATATTTCTTATCAGAGAAGGGGGAGATTTACTCGCTAAAGGAAATTTGGATTAAAGTCTTTAGTCAGCCTTTGTTGTTGTGGTGTCCTAGTGTTATGAAGGGGAACAGGGGATTGGTGACCTATGTTGGGGTTTCCTAGTCATAGGCAACTTTGCAAAGGAACTAAAAACGTGTGAATGGGTTTTTATCAAGGTAAGAGGTGGTGGTGTCCTAGTGTTATGAAGGGGAACAGGGGATTGGTGACCTATGTTGGGGTTTCCTAGTCATAGGCAACTTTGCAAAGGAACTAAAAACGTGTGAATGGGTTCTTATCAAGGTAAGAGGTGGGGGTGATTCCATAAAAGATAGAGATTATGGTGGGAGAGACATCATTCTAGGTTTGGATCTAGCAAGAGAGAAGGCCAACGGTGAAGGCAAAGAGATTGGTTAAGAAGCAAGCAAAACAGTAGTGATCGAAGAGGAGGTGGAGGAGAGCGGCAACTCTGAGGGGATGTCAGAGAGGAAGGAGATGAACAACTAGTGATCCGTAAGAGAGACATGTCCTTAGGAGCTTCGGTTGGGCACTTTTGTCGAGACTAGTAAACAACATGTAGCTCCTGACCGTCCAATTGTCTCTACAGTGAATGGTCAGATTGGGAGCGAGGTTCAAAATTTGAATGCTCTACAAGGTCAGGCGGGAATTTCAAATGTGGCTTTAGAGAAGCTCTTTTGGAGTGTCTAAAGACTTCAACCGTTTGCCATCTAGAGAGGGTTTAAAGTTTGGTTATCAAATGGAGGAGAGGCCAACGGGAGAGGACCAAAGGGGGGAGGGGTAAGGAGAGGAGAGGTTAATGCGAGTATTTGAATCTGAGGAAAATCACCATTCGGGTGACCCAAATGGGATTCGACCCCACCTACTAAGGGATCTAGTTAGGGTGGGCCGAGAAGGGGGTGGCCCATCACCTTTATTTGTTCCGAATTGGCTAAGTGAATCGAACCAAGAAGTCATTGAAGGGACTGGGGGAGATTCATTGGGATTAGAGGGTGCAATCGAGGAGGGAGTGGAAGGTTTGAGTAGGGAGATCAACCAGCAGAAAGAGCCCTCGCCGGAGAGGACACCACAGAGGAGGAGGAATAAGAACAGATCTCCGCCAAAGGTGACAAGGTTTTAGTCTTTCTATATATGGGTTCTCCTGGAGTTGTTTTTGGTTTGTTTAGCTGCAGTAGCCCCACGAACTGATGGTGGCTTGGTTGATACAGTCTCTGGTTGGTTATAGTAGAGGCGTGGGATCATTTCCCATTGTCACAGGGTTGGGGGCTATGGGGATAGGGATGGCCTACCCCTGTAGTATAGCCCCAAGAACCAAGAAAAAAAAGCTGTAGTTGGATTAAGTGGGTTGTTAAATTTATTAAGAGTTTATGATCTTGTTTGAGTATCTTGTGTGTTAGTTATGTTTATCCTAGTAAATTGTTTTTGGTCAATTTCCTAATTGAAAATTGGAGTTTGTAAAAGCAGCTCTTTTTCCTGGTAAGATGTAAAGGCCTTTATGTTGAATAGTCATTGTTAATGAAAAAAAAACATATAGTTCTATTTGAATTTTTAGAAGAGGAATGAAATTTGAAGTTTGTTTGGTGCCAAATCTAAATTCTTTCTTTACCCACCATGTGCACCCTAGTGGGACATTTCCCCTTTCTATCCTATATCACAGATATTTGATTGAATTTTTAACTTCCTTTATTAAAGTTGTAATATGTATGGGGTTAATTTGCAGGAGGCTTTTGGGCGGTACTTGGACATGCATGAATTATACAATGAGTATGTAAATTCTAAGTTTGGAGAGGCAATTGAGTACTCTGCTTATCTGGATGTGTTTTCACAGCCTGATAAAATCCCTTGCAACCTGAAACTGACAAGGTAAGCTTTTCATTTTTTGGTAGAAAAAGTTTCTCTAGTTAGCTGACTAGGTAAGACTTCACTTTAATCCCTAGTTTTTTTTTTTTATAATTTTTTTTCTTCTTTTAATCTTATGTGTCCCGTTTCTGCAGGCAGTACAAGGAGTATTTAGAGCATCTTTTGGAGTATTTAATATATTTTTTTCAGCGGAGGGAGCCTTTGCAGGATCTTGATAAAATGTTTTCAAAGGTCTAATCTTATTGTTCCTCCTTTTCTGACACCTTTATCACTCCTTTGATGTGATTCTCCATCTCTCTCTCTCTCTCTGCCAGTTTTGTATGTGCCCATTTTGTTCAGAACTTCAGATGCATTAATACATGAAGCATGTAAGTTTTATCACTCCTAGTTTATTTTTGAAAAAGATGGTAACTTTATTAATGAACCTGGAGGTACATAAGAAGATGTACAAAGAAAGACAGACACTACAACTCAAAGGTTAAGTAGGAAGAAAGCTATCACTAAACAAGAAATCCCTGTAAGCACCAGCTTTTGCAAGGCCATCCGCATCAGAGTTTAGCTCCCTAGGGATCCAACCCAACTGTGCATTTAAGTTAGAGAGGATATCTCTAGCTTCAGCCAAGAAATGAGCTAAAGCCCATCGACCACTGCCTGGGTCAGCTAACCACTTGATGGTATTTGCTGCATCTCCTTTTATGAGAATGTTCTGATAGCCCAAATCTCTTGCAATCCTGGTTCCAGTTAGTGCTGCCATGATTTCAGCCTTCATTGAAGAGGCTATCCCAATCGGTCCACTGAAAACCCAATTAACTGTACCATCTCTTCTTCTGAAAATTCCACCAATTCCTGCTGCACCTGGGTTTCTAAACGCACTTACATCAAAGTACATGGTTATCTCCCCTTCCGCAACAGAAGACTGGGGGAGGGGGGTGATAAGGACTGATGTTTAGAAAACAAGAAGTATGCAGCATTTCTTTGAAAATCAGAAAAGGGAACTCCTTTAAAAAACTGAGTTGGAAGTCCAAAGGCAACTTCTAAAGGAAATGATAGACAAGAGCTCCTCATAGTTTCTTTTTCTGTTGTTGAAAATGTGACTATTTCTCTCTTCCCAGATGCTCCAAAGGATAGCATGTGCTACAGAATGCCATAGAGTCCTTCCTCTTTTGCTTAACCCTCTTGCTGTCCATTGTCTGATACAGTCTATTCACATGTTCAGGGAAAGTCCAACTATAATTGAAAAGATTGAGAAAGAAAATCCAGAATTTTCTAGTTTCGTCACAGCGGATCAGAATATGATTGGCTGATTCCCTGGCTTTTAAGCAACAACAGCATACGTGTGGGGATAAATAGGACCTTCCATGGTTCTTTTTCTGGAGGAGATCAGAAGTGTTGATCTTCTTCAGACTAGCTTCCCACACAAAAAAATAAACTCTGGATGGAATGTGTGTGCACCAAACCGTCTTGAAAGGGAAATGTACAGTTGTTTGTTCTTCCTGGATTAGAACCCTGAAGCAGGACTTAGTCGAAAACTTACCTGCTGGGTGTAGGGTCCAGACTCTCGAGTGTCAGTGGTATTTGGGGAGAGGTACACTTCTCGGAGAGTGTATAAGAATCTAGATATTTCATCAAGTTCATTTTCTCTCAAAGGTCTTCTAAAGTTTAGGTTCCAGTTGAACTGAGATTGGTATAAGGATAAAACAAAGGAGATGGGAGCTTCTTTGTTTCGGGTAAGGCTGTAGAGGCGAGGAAAGGATGCAGCCAAGGTAGAGTCACCCCGCCATACATCAGTCCAGAATTTTATTTTATCCCCATTTCCCACTTTATACCTGATATAGGAAATGAAAAATTGGTAGGTTGAGAGTATACCTTTCCAAGGGTTTATGTCCTTGACCCGGTTCAAGTGCAAACTGCAATCCCAACCGCTGGTGTGCTTCCCATACTTGCTGGTGATGATCTCAGTCCATAGGGTATTCGGTTCCTGAGGATATCTCCACAACCTTTTACTTAGAAGAGCTGTGTTTGTTCTATCAAATGACCTATTCCCAAGCCTTCATCCTCCTTAGATTTGCACACCTGGGACCAATTCACGAGATGAGATCACTTTCCCCACTTCCTTCCCACAGAAAATTTCTTTGAAGCCTTTGAAGCCGGTTGGCAATTTTGGTTGCCATTCGAAAGGTCGAGAGATAGTATGTGGGCAGGTTTGCCAAAGAAGCTTTAATGAGGGTGAATCTCCCACCCTGACATATCTTTTCTATAAATTAGGAATTTTTTGTAATCTATAAATGTGCTCCTCACTAAGCTAGTTCATGCCTAGGTGCATTTAAGTCATGCGCCTTGCTTGAACCCAGGCGATATCTCTTTCAGGAGGTGCAAGCCTGGGTTTCAGGTGCAAGGTGGCCTGTGCTCATGTCTTTTATCAGTTTTTTTTTTTTTTTTGTTACCTTACACATTCTTACATGTTTTACACCTTTGAATTGTTCTTCTAAGTGCTAACTCTTTAAAGACATAAGAACAAAGACCTGTAGAATTATTACCTACAGCCCTAGTTATTGCAGATAGGATCTCAGATTAAAAATTTTTCATTAAAGACTTAACAACCATATAACTGATATTTGATCCCTAACCCTAAAATACAATGAACTTTGACCAAAATCACAAAAACAACCCCTATATATAATTAGGAATGTGAGACCCTGGTATTAGGAATTGGGACCTAAGTTTAGGAATGTGAGACCCTGGTATTAGGAATTGCAACCTAAGTTTAGGAATGCAAGATGTCTAAAATCACAGTAAATACTTTAAGTAATGCAATTAGGAGATGGATAAACATGCTAAGAGTCTGCAATGCTTGAATTTTTGTGTGCTCTATGGACTTTGGTATGATCCATATTTTGCTTTCACTTTCACTTCAAATTTGTTTTGTATGCTATGCTTATGTATTTTAATTTGAGCAAATAAGCTTTTTAATTCATTCAATTTCTTTTGAAATTCAGGTTTGCATATTTATTTTATGTATTAGCATTCTATTTTTTTGGAAAAAAATCATAAATTTGTGCCTTGTTTCATCCAAGTCTTGCCTTGCACCTTGTGCCCTGGGGCTAGAAGGCCTTTGCACTTTTCTGGCGCCTCTTGCTTTTAAAACACTGTATAAGCTCTATCATTTTATGTCTACAATTCGACCTCAGACAATCAAATTGGGGGTTTCTATACTTGTGGTTTCTGCATGTAAGGTTTTTTCACCTATTTAAAGGTCTTTTCAGGAGACCAATGTTTTTATTGATTAAACAATATAAACATATATGCAAAACTGAAATTTTGAAAACAAAAAACTAAAAAAAAAAGCATGGGGTACAAAGTATCGATACACACTTGCTGGCGTACCAGGGTGTATCAATACTTTAAACCTTGCATGTAACTAAGGACCCTTATTTTCTATTATTTCTTTATAATATTTTTTGATCAGCTTGTTTCTTTATAAATTTGTTAATAGGAAAAAAAATACTGCCTGAAGAAATGCTTTTCAAAAAAAGATCTAATCCCAACTTGAGGGAGGAGAAGAGAAACTTCTCAAATTAGAAATTAAGCCTGAAACTGTAACAGCTTGAAGTTGAAATCTTCATTCTCGTCCATAAAAATTGAACATGAACCAGATAAAAAGCGCAATACATTCACAGATCCAGCTAAAGTCGTAGTTTTTTTATGAGCTTCTCTTTTTCACTATTATGGGATTAAAATTAGAATCCCAAAAACTTTGGACTGTTACTAACACGAAAAAGAACCCAAAACCAAGTCTTGATTGATTTTTCTTCTCACTGTTGGTGGTTTCTTGGTGTTTGCCAAATGCCAATTAGAACAGAATTGCATGGCCAGCACAAGGGATGACAAGTGTGTAAGTGTAGACTCTGACGATTTTTTTTTTGGGTGGGGGGTGGATAAAGATTGAAGACTGAAGAGAAAAAAGCCAGTTGAAATACAGAGAGAAATTGAGGGAAGAAAGGATCCACAGATCTGAGGGAAAGGGAAAGAAAGGGAATTAAGGAGTCTGCTTGTAAGATCAAAGAGGAAGGCAGGCCAGACATGGGAAGAATGAAACCTAAAATCCTGTCACTTCTGAGCATTTAGTTTTGGAGATTCCCTTTGGACTCAAACAGCTTGTGGCACGAGGTAGTCAAAAGTATTTCATGGCATGCCAGCTAATAGTTGGGACACACAGCTGAACCTGAGAGCATCCTTAGCTTCACCCTGGAAAGCCATTTCTTCCATCATTCACAGTGTGTCAGCTAATGGTTGGGACACATGGCTGAACCTGAGAGCATCCTTAGCTTCTCCATGGAAAGCCTTTTTTTTTTCAATTTGTTCAACTTTATGTCCTCTCAGGTAATAAAATAAAATTTTGGCAAGATATTTGGTGGGGTGACACTTCTCTGCTTGTTTTGTTTGCAATACAATTTTACTTGCACCAGTACAATATGTATGTGAGCAAAAATCAAGAAGTTTAAATTCCAGTTTGCTACTTCACTTTTATTTGCACTAGTTCTATTTTAGTTCATTTGCACTGCAAACAAAACAAACTTATTTGCAGTTCCATACTTTTTTTACCAGTGCAAATGAAATGGTATTGCAAACAAGCTACTCCTGAAGGACTGAATTTTACTTATTATTCTTATTCTTGCGAAAAAATGTCTTCTCTTGATGTGCATCTCCTTTAGAACAGGGGTTAGCTTGTGATTTAGGCCTAAGAAGCGGGTCTAAGGGACTTTGAACTTTCAGATGCAATAACACTTATTGATACCCTTAAAGGTGTAGTCTTAGAATAGAGTTACCATTCAAAAATAATAATTAAATTCCTTCAATGTCCCAACCCAATGCTACAACCATTTGCGTCTTAGAATAGAGTTACCATTCAAAAATAATAATTAAATTCCTTCAATATCCCAACCCAATGCTACAACCATTTGTGTCCCTTTGTTTGGTCTCCACCACAAAGGGGATGCAAATGGGTGTAACATTGCAAATCTGACCCTATCTGGTATTGGGAAGTTGTATAACATGTGTATTTTTGGGGTTTGGTCCAGTAAAGGACAACAGCACGTGTAGTTTGAGTGGCTTGTGAAACTAGGCCAAATGATGGAGTGTTTCTGAGACAACACTGTACATATTGTTCTTTTAAACAATTAATAAAGATTTATAGTTACTCGTAAAGAAAAACTATACCATATCACTTCCATCATGAAATAAGTGTGGTGTCCAAAATGAGGAGATGAAGTGCATGGTTGATATATCTAAAATTTTATATGGACAATCTAGTCCATCCAGTATATTAAAGTCTAATGACTGACCCCAACAATGGCTGAAAAACAGTTTTAACAAAAGCCGCCTGAGCCTTGGTTGAGTATCCAATTCCAGATTGTAAGCTTATTTCCATGTTCAAATTTAGGCATCTTAAATTGTGTAATATTTTGCTAAGCTGACTTTTTTTTTTTGGGGGGGGGGTCAATACTTTTATACAATTGGTTAAGATTTCTGACCCGCAAAGTGCATCGTCTTATACTTTCCCACTGAGATGCCGATCGGCTTGTGGCAGGTTGAAACTGAATTTGAAGAGCTCTGGGCAAATGGTAAGGTAGAAGGATGGGAAAGTAAGGGCCAAGAGAATGGAGACGTTTCAGCTCCGGATACTGTAATAGATCTTGATTACTACAGCACAGTGGAGGAACTAATTGAAGTAGGGCCTGAAAAATTGAAGGAGGTAAATGGTTTTCTTTCTGATCATCTCAAAATTTCTAGATACTAAGTTGAATTTATCATGCCCTGAAAGACTTCCCTTTGGATCAAGTATACTGCATAATCTATTTATAGAAAAAGGTATACTGCATAATCAGTGTAGCATGCATATATCTTTTCTGCATTTTCATTATTACCCTCTGTCATAGATTGCAGATTTAGCGTATGAACTTGTTATGCTTTATGTTAGCATACATAATACAACAGTCAAGAGGTCCATGATCTGGGCCTTCCAGCAATAGAAGATTGTTCACTGTCATCTGTGATCCTATTGGTTGAGATCATAGTTTTCAAGGCACCAAGGCTCTAGGAGACAGGGGAGTGCCTTGTCGCCTAGTCGTCTAGGCAGGCTCCTAGCCGATGAGTTTTTGAAAATAAAAAAATAAAATATATATGTTTGTATATATAATATAAATCCTAGGGTTGTTTCCTAGGTTTCATAGTAATAAGCAGTAATCTTTAACTAATATCTACCATGATCCTCGTGAAATATGCATAAACCCCATATCAAAAGATAGAAAACCAACATATTTATGAGAAGAAAAATAAGAAAGGAAAGAAAGCATACAAAACACAGGAAGAAGAAGATGATGATGAAGAGGTCCTATTGATTGTCCTTGTGAGCGAATTGGATAAAATCTTCAAGTTACTTCTTAATTATCAATTCAGGTTTTAAAGTCTTAACGGGTTCAAAAGACTATAGGACCATCTGCTAACAGCTGAAGATGCTTAATTAAAAAGCTTAAAAAGAACAAGTTTTTAAGGAGATTGTGGGTTCCTTAATGGCTGAAACTGAAATTGGATCGATCATATACCCCTGAAGGTTTTATTATTTATATATTTATCAACTAAAAGACAAAGCAGTAAGTCTCAGCAACTTCAGTCATTATCAAACGGCTCCTATGTCACCGACTTGTGTGTCGATTGAACCCAAATAAGAAAATAATAAAAAGAAACTAGTATAAAAATAATAATATTAGCACCATAAACCTACAATATGGATGATTTAGTCTAATGATATATATTGTACTGCTATTAATAACATAAAATAAAAATATAAAAAACATTATGCTGTGTCTTGCATATAAATATTTAGTTGTTTAGGCGAGGCGACCCCCTAAAAGCACCTTATCACCTAGGTGTTCCCTTGACAACTATGACACCAAGGCTAACCTAGGCGACTGGTTGGGATGCTAGGGGTATCTCGACTTCTGCACTAGAGAAAGAGAACAAATTCAACTTCTGCACTGTAAGTATGAAAATTTTGTCCAACAGCTATTTATCCTCTAACCTGAAAGGCTTTGAATTTCTATGCATTGGAAGTGACCTGAGAGATATAGGTTTATGATATGAAAGTCTGTCACTTGGGGGCTGTTAAAATGATCAAATAATAAAACTTTCAGGGATATAGTGGTCTACCCAACGTCCGTTTCAGCCATTAAGGAGCCCATAGCATCCTTAAAGTCTTATTCACTAAAAGTCAAAGTGATAAGTTTTTTAGTTCAGCATCTTCAGCTGTTATCAAACAGCCCCTTAGTCTCGTGACATGAATCTGGAAACAGGGTTTGTTAATAATCAAGGTGGACCAGGGACTGTGAGGGAGGGTATGTTCTGGGTAGTTTTGCAATAAAGATTACTGGGGACTCAATACCTGTTTAGGGGTTGACAGTTGTACTTAACATTGTGTTAATGAAGTTACTGTTTCCAATAAAAAAATAATAATAATCAAGGTGGTCCAAAAATGTGTCAAGACGCCTCTGGATGGGATCTGAAGCCAGTTATAGCTAAAGTTATTCTCCTGTGTCAAGGTCCTTTAGTCTTCCCTAGCCACCAAAAAAAATTCCAACCATCATTGATGCATTTTGGCTCATCCCAAGAATCAGACCTCTCTGTGAAGTTATCAAGCTCATAAAGTCAGGTTGGTTATATAACATTATAACATGTTTTGAAGGTGAATAGAAATGGCTTGGTCCTGTTTTGGTGTTCATTTTTACCCACCGGAATCAGTTCTTTGGCTTCTTCTATCTTTTAGTCTCTTTGGAAAGAAAGAACTAGTCACATTTTTTTCAACAAATGTTCAGATTTAGACTCAGTTAAGAACATTATAGGTTTTTTATGCTCCTGGTTGGGTGTACAAAGAGCTTTTGAGGGTGTCCAGCTTATTTCTTTCTTTGCAAGCTGGGCTTATTTTGAGTGATTCGTTAGTTCTTTTTGTATATTCCCAGTTTCCCACTCTATTTGCTCTCATTGTATATGGGCTGATGTAATTGGCTTTTCCATTAATGCAATTCAACACTTTACCTTTTTTTATCAATAATTCAACACTTCACCTTAAAAAAAGGGGAAATAGAAATGAAGAGAGCCACCAGCTTCTGATCTTTTTTTTTTTTTGATCAGCACCAGCTTCTGATCATTAACAGGATTCATATGATGACCAACTCCTAATAAAGTCTTTTACACCCGTTGTCCCCCAGAATCATCAAACTTGTCAACCAGATGGTAACCCCAAATCACATTAATCATCAAACTTGTCATACCACATTCATATTCCTTATAAAATAGCAATTTTCTTATTTTTGTCAGATAATAGTAGCTTTTTTTTTATTTTTGTGCATTTGAGCATGGTAAGATCACCCTGAACCAACTTATTTCTTTTATAATATTTTTATTTTTTAGACCTTAGAGCATCCTATTACTTTTACCAGTTTCCATCTTAAATAATCACTTTGTTGATTGTGTGATGTTTTCTGACAGGCACTGGCTGCTTTAGGACTGAAAACAGGTGGTACTGTTCAGCAGCGTGCAGAAAGGCTTTTTCTTACAAAGGTAAGGTATACAATTATTGTAGCTGCATTAAGGAAAAAGAAATATGTATATGGTACTCTTCTCTCTCCACAACGAAATCTTACCACATCCCTGCCTTCTTGTGCCCTGTAGCAATATTTCATCCCAACTTGCATGCATAAAAAGCTAACTAAACTTTTGAACTACAATTTTAATGATGAGTAGCACTATATGGGTTGTGCTATCCCAAGGAGTCCTCTATTATCCTCTGTGATAAATCATAGTAGTTAATAAATCATTTTGAGTGCTATACTAATAAGTTGATGTCTAGATATACTTGTACTAAGTACTTAGATATGATGCAATTGATAATTAAAAAAAAAAGAAAAGAAGAGAGGGAGAGTCTCTTACAGACTTTCTAAATCAAGTCTCTTATAGATTTTTTAAATTTAAATTTTGATATAGACTTTTTAAATTTGATGATTTATAGACTATATAAATCACCAAATTTAAATTTTGATATTCCATATTTTCTCCATCTAGTCAATTACAAAGATACATATTTATAGACTTTTTAGCTGTGCTTTGCCAACTCAATTTCCTTAAGGCCCAAGATAGTGAACCCACCTGACACATCAGTTGCTCTTCCTAAAACCTCAAGGAGATTTAGCTGTGCTTTGCCAACTCAATTTCCTTAAGGCCCAAGATAGTGAACCCACCTGACACATCAGTTGCTCTTCCTAAAACCTCAAGGAGATTTTTATCTCTTTCTTTTGAAATGGAAACCATCAATACATTTGGCTCCATTAGATCATCAACCAGGCCTGGTGGTCCCATAGGTGCCTGGTGGGCTCTATGGATAACCTAGTGTGTGTGTGTGGTTTTTTTTTTCTTGGGGGAGCTTTTGGCACCTAGACTTGGGATCGAATCCCACCTGCACCTGGATTGGGGGATGGGCTACCCCCCCGTTGTGTAGCCCTTCAAAAGAAATAAAAAAAAAGCATGAGGCACAAGAAAAGTGCAATGGGCTTTTTGTGCCTGAGGTGCAAGGTGAGGTGCATGCCTTTTTCAAGCAAGGTGAAAATTTTAATAAAAAATCAGAAAAATAAAAGAAATAGTATTAATTCCAAAAATGCAAACTTAAATGTTAAAAGAAACTAAATGTTTTAAAAAGTCTATTGGATCAAATTAAAATGTATAAACATAATATTTAAAACACATTCAAGATAGAAACAAAATCAAACATAACATATAAAACATATTCAACCACTCAACAATTCAACATGTGAAACTTTCAATCTGTCTATTTCTCTACTAATGCATCACTTTTAGTAGCTAATGTGATGAGAAGAAAACAAGTCCAACAATATCTTGATTGTAGAACAAATTAACAAGAAAAATAATGAAGAAAGTAGGAAGAAGAAGCTGTTCATGAGAAAGAAGAAAGTGGAAGAAAAGGGGAGGAGAAGAGAGCTGAATCGTATATCTCTCTATCCCTTAAACACGTTATATATGCTGAAATAAATAAAAGAGAAAATTACATGGTTTCCCCTAGTTAGGTGGCTGACTCAAGGAACATAAGAAATAAAAGTGTTTAAGGCCCATAAAGGCAGCTCACTACAGCAGAAAAAAAGAAAGAAAATAACTGAATAACTGAACAAAACTAAGGCCCATTCAGCCTAATTTCTTTACACTCCCCCTCAAGCTGAGCATAGATGTCAGTCATGCATAGCCTGCTTACATAGTGTTGGAGCTTAGGAACTCTCTTGGTCAGGATATTTGCTAGTTGTTCCTATGAAGACATGAAAGGGAGACACACTTCCCCTGAGGCCACTCTCATATGAAGTGTCTGTCTACCTCAATGTGTTTGGTTCTGTCATGCTAAACTGGGTTATGAGCAATGTTGATGGTAGTCTAATCATCACAATACAACATCGGCAACCTATCATAATCTATTCATATCTCTTCTAGGAGAGATATGAGCCACAACAACTTTGACAACCCATGGGCCATGGCCCTATACTCTGCCTTAGCTAAAGGTCAAGCAACAACAGAATACTTCTTACTCCTCCAGGAAACAATATTTCTAGCAACCATGGCACAATAATCCAATGGGGATCGTTTGTCATCTATACTACCTACCCAGTCGCACCTATATATGCCTCTAACTTCATATGGCCATGCCCATCAAAGAGTATACCCTTCTCAAGAGTTCCCTTTAGATAACACAACACCCTTTTTTGTAGCAGCCATATGTGTCTCTAGGAGCATGCATAAACTGGCTAATCACACTCACATATAGGAAATTTTTGGCCGTGTTATACATAGGTGTAGAAGTTTCCCCAACAATTTCTGAAACACTCCCCTATCGGTCAAGAGCTCTCCATCATCAACCGAGAGCTTATGATTCACATCAATAGGAGTGGAAGCAGGTTTGGCACCAAGTTTTCCAATCTCAGTGAGAAGGTCCAGCACATATTTTTGCTGGGAGATGAAAATCCCCTCTTTAGATCTAGCATCCTCAACGCCTAAGAAAAGCCGCAGCTCCCCCAAATCTTTAATCTCAAACTTAGAGTTAAGGAAGCATTTGAGATCATGAATTTACTGTGACAACAATGTCATCCACGTATACAATGAGGAAGGTGACATGAGAAGCTTTCGTCTTTACAAATAGAGTATGGTTTTGCTGTGTTTGAGTAAACCAAATTGAATAAGTGCAGTCCAAAATCTATCAAACCAAGCACAAGTAGACTGTTTAAATCCATAAAGAGATTTCTTTAATTTACACACCTTACTTTGCATCTCCTTAACATACATTCTAGGTAGGCTTGTAAATGGATTGAATTCAAATCGAATCAGGCTAGATACCGATTATGAATACTAATATTCGAATTCGATTCGATATCCGACGGATATCAAATCTTTCAATTAGAATTCGATTTCGATTATCAAATCGAATATATTCGATTTGATTCGAATTTTATCGATGGCAATGGTGGTCGGTGGTGATGGCAGTGGTGGCCAGTGAGGCGGTGATGGTGGTTGCCATCAAGACTACTGTCACTCGACCACTGTCACTGACATTACTGTTGGTGATGGCGGTTGCTCGGACAGTGGCGATGCTAAATCAAGATTTGAAAGAGGAGAAGATGATTAGATGAGATACGAGAGAGAACTGAGGAGAGGTAGAGGGTGAGGAGTGGTGGCAGGTGAACGGTACTCGACCGTCCAGTCGTTGATGTAGCCGGTGTGGTTGCTCAGGTGGCGACGACGAAGGGAGGGTTAGGGTTTGAAAGGAGATGGAGACTGGAGAGAGATACAGAGGTTCGAATGTTTCATGTTTGCTTGATTCAATGTGAAATGAGAAAGGAGATATGAAAATGGAGAATCTCAAATTTTGTTATTTACATTATTAACCTTCTTTGTAAATTTATATATATATATATATATAATCAGTTCGGATATTTATCGGATCGGATCAATGCATATTCAAATCCGATTCGATTGTGTCGAATCTCATATTCTAATTTGGATTTTCAAATACTGCTTACAGGCCTAATTCCAGGGCAAAGGGACATATACACCTTTTCTGCCAAGTCACCATTCAAGAAGGCATTTTTTACATCAAACAAATAAAGAGGCCAATCATAGTTCACTGCTAAAGACAACAGAACCCTCTCAGATGTCATCTTAGCCACTTGAGAAAAGGTCTCCATATAATCAATCCCATAGACCTAAGTATATCCCTTGGCAACAAGGTGGGCTTTATACCTTTCAATTTGTCCATTAGCATGATACTTTATAGTGTAAGCCCATTAACAACCAACAGGCTCCTTCCCAGTAGGCAAGTCTACAATATCCCAAGTATCTCAGTTCTAATGGCATCCCTCTGTTCTGGCCTAGACAAGGCTTCTAATACATTCTTAGGGACAGGTTGGGCTGAACTGGAAGCTAAGAAGGAATAGTAGGAAGGGGACAACAAATTGTAAGAGAGGTGTTTGGAAATGTAGTGAGCAATACATTTCCGTTTACCTTTTCTTATGGCAATGGGTAGGTTAAGGTCTAGGAATGAAGGTACTGGTGATGGTTGTATAGCACTTGTCCTCTCTTCAGTGACTGGAAATGTTGGAGGCTTACTTGGAGATGGGGGAACAAGCTGTCCATGCCTTAGCCTTTGCCGTTGGTATGAAGAACAGGAGGTGTAGTGAACACAGGAGGACTAGGGGGAGGTGGAGGATGTGCAGGAATGGGGGAGCCAAAAGATTTAACTACAAGAACCAAAGGAGCTGAAGAAGGACCAACACAAGAGTCACTAGGAGCTGGTAAAGGTAGGGGAGAAGCCAACAACTCATTAGAGGGCTCCCCCTCAGAGGAATGACTATAAAAGGAGCTGACTCTTCAAAAGTGACATCCGTAGAAACAAAACTAGTGCCACTACTGGGATGAAAGCAACAATAACCTTTCTGTGTGGAGGCATATCCTAGAAAAACGCACTTCCTGGATTTGGGTTCAAACTTACGTCTTTGGAAACTAGGGACATGAACATAGCAAGTGCACCCAAGGACTTGCAAAGGAATGGAGAAAACATTAAGGTCTGGAAAGAGAACACTAAAGGGAGATTTGAACCCCAAAACCCTAGAAGGCATGCGATTAATAAGATAAGTATGCTTCAAGAGTTGCTATTGCCTAACATGTCCTTTAACTTAGGTCTTCATGCAATTGCATTGACCTTGAAGGCCAAAAGTGTGTTACCAGCAACTCATTCAATATCCATAAGGGGCATAATTACCTATACACCCCAGTTAAATGATCATATTCATTTTTTTTTTGAGCAAAAGGTAAAGTATAATTGTATTAATGAAAAGGTCCTTTATACAATGAGAAGCTGTACAAAAAAGCCAGAACTCCTAAAACTATGGTAGGAAATGTCTTCCTTATGCTAAGGTATTTTTGTCTTCTTGGTGGTTTATATTCTAGTTTTATTTTCTTGTTGAATCTAAATATCTAATTAATTACCGGGACAGAATGAAAATAAAATACCAAGTTAATCATGTTAATTCTGCTGTATGTTTTGTTTTTGATAAAAAGCTTAGTGTTGTATGCTCCAATTAAAAATGTGTACTGCATCATGAGTGTAAATACAGAAATGCACTCCAAATGTTAAACAAGAAGCACTTTGCAGTTTGAATTTGGTAACTGCAATGTGAAATATCAAGACTTCATAGAGATATTCTTTATAATATTTATCATGTTTAATGTGAAAGTAAAACCTAGAACCAACTGCTTATAGATGGCTCATAGAAGTTTCAAATAATCTACACTGTGACTGATGATGAATTACCATTCTATGACTGATGGCTCATTGAATTTTCTAGTGTTTTTCCTTTTTAATGTGGTTTAGTTATTAATTGAATGAATCTCTGTATTATTGTAAAATCGAAATGTTTTTTTTTTTTTGTGAAATTATTTTGGAGATGTGTTTTCTCCCTTCGCTCTTGTTAAATCTCTCTTACCTACCTGAAGCTCAATTTTGAAAGGATTGTGTCTGATGACTATATACTTCAAATTTCTATTTCCTGTGCAGCACACCCCTCTAGAGAAACTTGATAAAAAGCATTTTGCTAAAGGCTCACATTTACTCGAAAAAAATGGTGCAAAACAAGCTTCCCAACAGAAGGACAATTTCAAAGAAATTGCCCTCATGGAGGCAAAGATGAAGCGGCTATGCGAATTGCTAAATGAGGTTCTCTCTCTCTCTCTCATTAAGAAAATTCCTGTATGCACTCCTTCAGGACTTCATTTCAATTTGGCATGATGCACTTAACATAGAAAATGATATTACCTAGCATCTAGATAAGGGTATTTCTTCATATATACATGCAGAGTGAATGATTATGATAATGGATGACGTCTCTGCCCATATCAATAATCATTCTTTTATTTGTCACCATGCAGACAATCATGCAAACCAAAGAAAATGTTGAGAAGAAGCAAGCTTTGACATATGAGGAAATGGAGGCTGAACGCGAAGAGGTGATGCTACTTATGCTTGATAGAGACTTTAGTGATGGGCTTTGTGAAATCTTAAATGAAAAATTTCTGTAGACCATATTTTAATATGACCATGGATGAAATTCACTTTGACCATATTCTCCCATCCATCTGATCTTGTTCCTTCAATTACATGCTATTTGTCTGTATCTGAAAATATTTTATAAGAACAATAACAAAAGAAGAATTGTTTGATTTACTATAATCTCTTAGTTATGGCCTGTAGTAACCGGCTTGCATACATCTGTAATTTGTGGTATGTAGTCTGATTGTGTTATTTTTCTGGTTGATTATCAAAAATCAAAGGTTCAAACTTTAATGATCCTCACTGTTGTGAATCACATTTTTTTAGTTCATGCTCACTGGTCACTGCCATTGGTAAATAACATACACTTCAAATTTGAAGCAGGAAGAGGTACAAGCTGACACTGAAAGTGATGAAGAGGAGCAGCAAATTTATAATCCTCTCAAGTTGCCAATGGGTTGGGATGGCAAGCCTATCCCGTACTGGTTGTATAAGCTTCATGGTCTTGGCCAGGTATTCCCCCTTTACCCAGTTTAAGGAGCTTCTGAACCCATTAGTATGGGTTCGTAGCCAATCATACATTGTTTCATGTTTTACATTTCTATTTTGCAGGTATAAGGTTCCTATTTATCTAAATCTCTTCCCTGAGAATTTTCCAATCACTATTTCTTCATGTCATTATTACTTTAATTTCCTCTCATTGTTTCAGATGACGGGGTTTCTGTTGTTTCTAACTTTATGTATAGAACTATACAGCTATATCTATATAAAACAGTTTCTTTGTCACGTTAGCTGTTAGATTGCTTCCTCTTTGAATGCATATGCATGAAAATTCCAAGAAGAGAGCTAAAAAGGAGATAGCTGCTGACTTTTAGCTGGGATGTTGGGTCTGGAGCTACAGGACCCAATCACCCAAAGATAATTAAGCTTTCTTGCACAATTTTACCTGCTTTTCAGGCAAGCATAAATGGTTTTATTTAGCACCTTGTCACAGTTTCTTTGACATGCTTTTCAGGAATTCAAGTGCGAGATATGTGGGAATCATAGTTATTGGGGACGTAGGGCCTTTGAGCGACACTTCAAGGAATGGCGCCATCAACATGGGATGCGTTGCCTTGGTATTCCAAACACCAAGAACTTCAATGAAATTACATCTATAAATGTATGCTCTTCTCTCTCTCTCTCTATTTTGTTCTTGTAAAATGTATTTGTTCTATTTTTAGATTTTTTGTGGTGATTACTTATTTTGTTTTAGATTTATTTGATGTTGGTTGATCCCATGTCTATGGGATTGGGCTGATCATGTCATTTGGAAAACCACTTATATCTCCTATCACATTCAAAGAGAGGTATTACCATAGCAATTTAAACTGGTGGAGATAAGCAATTAAAGTCCAACTGTATTTGTAATGTAAAATCCTACTACAAAATGACCAAGATACAAAAAATGGTTTTCATGAAAAAAGAACATCTAGAAAATACCATATCATACATAAGCTCTCGTCATGATAATTTATCAAAGTCCAAAGGAAAATGCCAAAACCATTTCTCAACACAAAGGTATTTCCAATCACCAGTCTACTCAAACCCAACTCTCTTTCCTCTTTTCTTTTGATTAGACAATCCTTTTTAGAGTCTCTTGGTTCCCACAAAAAGTCCTTTATAATCTTCTCAGTTCTCTTTACTACTGAACAAGAGATTTTAAATACTGATATGTAATAAACTAGGAGATTTACAAAGGTTGATTTTACCAATTCAGTGCTAACTCCCAGCAAAATATGGTTTTACTTTTAAGAGGCTAGATTTTTCAGGAGTCTCTCTAAAACAGAGTTCCAGAAGGAGCTAGACTTGGGGTTACCACCACCTAGGGGGAGTCCAATGTAGGATAAGGAATCATTGAGCCGCCAAGTAACCTTGAGTTTAGCACATCTTCTACTTGTTTCATCCCCAATATTAGTTCCAGCGGTAGAGCTCTTCCCCCAAAATTTATTTTTCAAATTTGATATTTTCTCAGATACTTGGATCAACTTAAAGTGAGTTACCTCTAATAATAAAATGGTTGTGCAGAAGCTAAAAGTAAGGTTGTACAAATGCTACAAAACAATGCTTGATTAATATGTTATGATTTTTTCCCTTAAAAATCATCTTTTATGGTCATCAAAGATTTTGTGTTAGTTGGTTTGAATTACATTTTCTTTTCCATAATCTCTTACCAATTTCTATAAAACCTCTTGCATCGCATGGGTTCCTACACTAGTTTACATACATGAATACATATACATACATATTTACATATTTACATATATACACATGCATACAGACAGCACACAAGTTATCTCAAGGTATAAGGTTTGTGCTTTATGCTTTTGGAAGCCTTGGGACATTTTTCTTCAGCTTCCCTTTGAGGGTGAAGGCTTAAGATGTTTTTTAAAACATATTGGTACAAATAAATAAATTTTGGGAAGGAAAGAGTATCAGGATTTCTTATGTAATAATCATCTCTGTGTCTGACGATTTTCTAGAAATTGGAATATACTAGATGTAGAAGCACACTCCCAAATTACTGATAAAAAAATAAGAGAATCTTCCCAACCGAAAGTTACCATAATCTGTTCAACAAACTGATTGAAGACAGGATATTTATCCATTATGCAGGAAGCGAGAGTGCTGTGGGAGAAGATACAAGAAAGGCAAGGATTGAATAAGTGGCGACCAGACCTGGAAGAGGAATACGAAGACAAGGAGGGCAACATCTACAACAAGAAGACATATACTGACCTGCAACGCCAGGGACTGATCTAAAAAGGGTAGTCTCTCATATGTTTGAATTAGATGGCTTCCATGCTTGTCCTTGGTATAAATTTTGAATTACTAGTAATTACAATTAGACCTTTTTAATGTATTTTTCCTACCCTATTCTTTAGGCATGTTTCCACAGTCTATGAGCTTAGAGGTTTCCCATTTCAGTTGTTAAGCTAATGATGGGTTAATTATGAGATTCCACATGAGGATGAAAAACTAGCCCTGGTAGCTGCTTTGATGGGAGATGGGGGCTTATCTTACATCCTTTAGGTTTTGCACTGAAAAATGGAATGGCAGTCGGCAGACAAGGATTGCTGGAGGAGATTTCCATGTATCATGCAAATGTTGCTGCTTTTCAATAATTCATTTTGGAGAAGTTCTTGCAACTGTGAATATTAAACACTATCACGATTTTCATCTCCGGCTTATTTTGGCTTGTCCAGCTGGTCAAAGTGGATATCCCTTTAGCCCATAGATGCACAGTTCAAGGTGCAGACACCCCAATCAACTTGTACATGCACAGCTCAATCTTTTTTATGCATCCATTTCTAATGATTCCGGCTAAACGGTGGGGGAATGATTCTACACGTCCCCTTCTCAAATTTTCTTGAGGGGAGAAAAGAAAATGACAAACTTCATTCCTTCCCCTATAATTGCAAATGCATTTTCTTCCCTCTTCATTTACAACTCTGCTCAAGAATCCAAAATTTGAGTTGTAAACTATCTTGATAGTGGGTGTTGGAGAACAGGGTTTTGTTTTTTGAAATCAAAAACCAATGCCGTATTAGCAAAAAAACGTCACATTGGCAGTTTTTGTTTTCAAAATATAACCAACCGTTGTTAAACACCCCTGTTAAGTCAAATGTTAGAATGCGTTAAATTACTAAGGCCCCGTTTGGTTTGCAGGAATAGGGGTCTGGAATCGGAATGGGCTATTCTAATTCCAACTGTTTGGTGGGGTGGCCATTCCCTGCCCCTCCCATAGGAATGAAATTCCCAGTCATTCTTATCTGAACAAAACAGATTATGGGAATAGCCATTCTGATTTCAAAGGATTTCGATTTCAATTTCAATTCTGATTCTGATTTGCAAATCAGACCCTAAAATATTCACCTAAAATTTTTTTATTTTCTTTTTCTTGTCCTTTTTTTCTTAAACCCTACTTTCATTTTCTCCAAATAAAACCAGTTATAATAACAAGAATCATTTCACTAACAGAAAAAAAAAACTGTTTATTTAAATTCATTGACATGAATGTTATATCTGTCAGAAAGAAGTTTCTACCATGTCATTTAACTGATAAAAAGTTTTGTGGCCACATTTGCATCTAACTAATAAAAATTATGAAGTATTTGTATGAACTTAATGTTGCGTTGCTTGTTTCAACTTTCTAGTAGATATATAACCAGGAAGGTTAAGGCCTTTGAACACTCCTTTCCATGGTTTTCAAAACCAAACCGGATCGGACGGTCGGACTGGAAAAACTGGGACCGGTCACCTGACCGGTTCTGTTTTCCTCCAAAATCATTGATTTTGGTCTGTAAATCGCTGAATTGGCTGGTTAACCATTCGAACCGTTTGAATGGTTTTGACCGTTTTTCAATTTTTTAATTTGTTTTATTTTTTTATCAGAACAGGCCAGCCGTTTGGGTCGAATGGTCAGACTGTTCGAATCGGTAACCGGACCCCTGACTGGTTCCGTCACCGGTTTGTTTTTAAAAACCATGCTCCCTTCTGTCTTACCAAAAAAAAAAAAAAGGAACGCTCTCTTCTAGGATGACAAAGGCTTGGTTGACACATCCCTAGACGCTTGGAAGAAGCAGATTTGAACTGTGTTGGATGGTAAGTATATAAACACAAGGTGAATGGTAGGTGTTCAATGGATTCCGAGGGATTTGGGCAGTCAATCGGTTGGTTTTGGTTTGAGTCAAGCCCTCAACGTAGAGCTGGTCTTGACCCTAGTATTAATGGGCCTTATCAGCTTTTCCATAAAAAGATCTTATTATAACCAATAGGCCCTATTTAATTGGTGATGATGATAGAATAGATGATGCTGAGGCCTCATATGCTAATTCTCTTGTTCTCTCTGCTCATAGTATCTTATACATCCGGTGTAAAAAGACAATACAGGGCTTTATGTTGCCTGATCTGAGCTGCTTCGAAGGAGTTTAATCAAAGAATCACGTAAATGGATAAATAGTAATCAAGGACTTGTAAAATGCTGAAGTTTTGATTGAGTTGCTTTGGAGAAATCACTTAAAGAAACTTCAATGGAAAGCCCTATTTTTGGCTGAAAGCCAACTATTATGGGCTATTTAGCCGGGGTCCACCTCATAAAGCCAGAAGCTGATACCTAAAAGTCCTCTTAGTTAATTTGGGCTCTTCATTTTTAGCAAGCATTACATGTAAACTATTCCAAGTGAATCCTACCTCACAAAATTCAAAAGGCTGTGTTTGGTTGCAATGCAAATAAATTTGCACTGATGCAAAATTATGGTAGTGCAAATGATTTGAATGTAAATTCTGACCTATTATTTTTGTTTCAAATTTTAACTTATTTTGTTTGATTGCAGTACAAATGAAGTAAGTTAAGATGAAGGAGAATAAGTAAAACCCAAAATAAAGTTAAACGAGAATTTGCATTTTTTTCATTTGCACTCTCATGCCTTTGTACTAGTGCAAATAAAATTGCACTACAACCAAACACAGCCAAAGCAACAACATAAAAGCCCTCAAAAAATTGGGCGCTTTTGGGAGGGCTGAAACTTTGAATTGGTTGAGCCGAACCACTTTGAAGAGATACTAAAGAAGCTTCAACTGAGAGCAATGTAAATAGCTGTACAATAGGCAATTTGAACTTTAGGCTCAGTTTGGAAGGAGTACAAATGCAAATATGTAGAGTGCAAAACCTTAAATTTTGTATTATTTGTATTTGTATTTACTCTATACTGTACATGTTCCATGCAAATACAGGGTTTTGCATTCTACCTATTTAAATTTGTACTTCTTCTAAACTAAGCTTTCCAAACGGGCTCTACCTTGCTTACGGCTTTACATGGCAAAGCAAAAGTAGAAACATAAAAGCCCTCTTAAGTGAGTACTATTTCTTTTGAACTCTTATTAACTTCAAAGTTACATGTCGCATAGAGGGAGGGGGGGCAGCAAAGTGAACTTGGGGAGAGCAAATGATAGGTTTTACCCAAAGCCGAATGGAACTGATGTCAAACTGGCCTTGAACAGATCATACCCAATCTATTACCAAATAAGTCTGGTTCCAAATTATTGGAGCCATCATCCCCCACCTAGCTCAGTTATTAAGTGTAAGTATTTACTATACTTGAATTGACTCAAAGAACCGACCTTGATTGGCCTTGGTTGCTCATGGTGGAACCAGTCTTACAGCCAAACCACACATTGAAATAAATCCCAGAAGACTTTGAGGACTTGAAGAATTGAACCCAAACACTCATGGCTATAAAGAGCATGGTCTCATTTCACTATTGACTTAAGTGATTTGATCTTTTTTTTTCTTTAATTTAATATTTAATGTGTATAATAAGTAATGTAAAAGGTAATATTTATAAATTTTAAAATAGAATGATAAATTTTAACTATATATTAATATATTATAATAATCTATAAATTAAATTACTCATATTAATCAATAAAAAAGGTAATATAAGTTATGAATTATTATTATCATTATTATTAAAAAATCAAATATTTAAAAAACAAGTTATATCTTTTGGATGGTGGTGATAAAGAAGGAACCAAAACGAACGACCCATGCTCGCCCCTAACTTGTGTTTGATCCCACGCCTTTTGCAAGATGCTGACCAAGCATCTTTGTGTCGGGACCAATCACTTGTTACGCCTTCATGCTCGGGGTTTTATTTCTGATTTTTTATAAAGATCTCATATTAATTATGGTAAATTACACTTATTTTTTAATATTTAAGAATAATATTTGAAATAATCCAAGTTTGAAACGCCATGCTGGAGAATCGAGAGGCTAGACCAATCACTTGTTCACTTTTGTTGATCGTTGATTTGGTAGAAAGAGGAAGTAGTCAGCAGTCAATCATTCAACCACGCTGATTGTTTGGCTGGACACCCGTTTGATCCTTATAGGATCATGGGTCTTCTTATACTTACCACATCAATGCCACGAGTCCATTGTTTTTCATTGCTTTTTCCCAAGACTTTGGGGGTAGTGTCAAATTAGCATCCGAAACTTTTAAATATGTTCTTATAGTATTCAAATTTTCAATAAGTGTCAAATTGGTCGTTATCGTTAATTGACAGTCAGTTATTCATTGTCTTCTACCTTGATACTGGGAGAATTATGACTGGGAGGCGATATGGCATTTTTGGCCGAAGGGTCAAGGAGGATGAAATGATCTCTACAAAGAATGACAGCACTTATCACCGGAGGAACCCGAGGGAGTGGGTCTCTCTCTCTGGTAGTTTGTTCATGATTCACTCAGTCACTCTATGAATTTATGTAATGGTGGCATGTGTTTTTCATCGTCTTTTCAAGCATTCTATCGTGAAAGACCTTACTATCATCTTTGGAGCATTTGTACATATTTGTTGTCACAATAAAATTGAGCTCAACCAGGCCTTATAGAGTAAATCGGGTCTCCAAGTCATTAGTTCAGTCTGCGATGTATTGGTCCAACTTCAACGGGAGAAGCTCATGGAAGAAGCTTCCTCACTATTCAAAGGGAAGCTTAATATCTTAGTGAGTATAGTCGTCTTCTTGTATAATTCCAGTAGATTTCCAATGATGTATGGTCTTCTTGTCCTTGGCAACATCTTCTTCTCCATTTCCTTTTCTTTCAAATTTATATCTTTCTTGCTTCACCAATTTCAGACTTTATATTCATTTGCAACAACAGCTTTTCTTCCATACAAGAATGCCTTTTAATGCCAAGTTGCTTTGCCCCAGGAGTAAACATTGGCAAGCCAACAGTGGAGCAGACTGCATAACGTGGAGAGTTGGAGTGCAGTCCTCAGGTTTTCCAGATCCGAGGCAACATTCAACAGCCGTCGATGCCTCTGCACCAGCATTCACTAGCCATTACAATGGCCGGAGAGCCGCCGGAAAACGAAACAACCTTTGCTATCATGCCGTTGGTTAGGGGTTGATCACGTTCTCGGATTTTAGAGCTTTTGGCTGTGTTTGTTTGTGATACAAACACAAAACCAATAACATTTATGTACTCCGGTTCAGGTTTGTAGGCATTTGTTTGGAATAGATTTTTGTATCATAAAATGGTGGAAATTGTATTTCTTGGCAGTTTCGTTTCGAGAAACCGAGACATTTCCATATTCATTTTTTCGATATAAACATTTGCTTTCTTCAAAGAGAGAGTAATCAAGCTTAACAGATGCATCAATCGTTCATGGGAGGTGGTTGCCGTCACTGCTAAACCCTATCACAACGACAAGTTATCGTCGTTTATTTCCTGCCACGGCGACAACAAATCTCACTAAAAATCCATCAAATATTACCAGTAAACATGATTTTCCATTTTCCATCGAATAAGTTATCGTCGTTTATTTCCTTCCACTCTGAACCATTGCGTATTGGAGACAATGACCTTACTCTCAAACATAATCAGTAACAGATCTACCACCACCGTTTTTGGCAAATCTAAGTTATGTATTGATGGTACATAACAGATCTATCTTCGTTTTTATTTTTTGCACCCAGGTATATTTCAACATTTCAGGTAAACCCCATTTGTAGATCTGAAAGCATATCTACTATTTTCTCTATGGTTGTTTTGAAGCATATCCACTACTTTCATTTGTAGATCTAAAAGAATATTCCCATTTGTAGAGCATTTAATGTTGGCTCTTATGCTTTCTTCCAAACGCTATCAAAAAATGTACAGGTGTTTGCTTCGTTTGGAAACAAACAACAGCAATACAAATGGTCTTAGAAATGCTAATCCAATTTGAATTTGTGGACTGATCAGGGGCCCTTTTTTGCACTGTACATAGTTGTGTTCGTATCACAAACAAAATGCAACCAATTGCAACACTGCTTTTCCCGTGATCTGTGAGTAAGAATTGTTTCATTGATTGGAGGAAAAGATTTTGGGAGAAATTAGATGGCAGACGAAGGACATTTTTATTCTTTTATAAGATATTTAATGTCTATTGACGGTTTTGGACTAACTTTGAAAAAAAGTTTAAATGCTGCATTCACTCGTTTTCAAAGTTCAAGGACTAATTTGACACTACCCAAAGTTCAGGGTACTAAATTAGAATTTTCCCTAGGTCTCCGGCGAGTTGGGGTCGAATCCCACATGCACCGGCCACCAGGCTGGAATGGAGGGTTTTGGGTTTGGGGATGGGCTGCTACCTCCCCGTTGCTGATGGAACAAAAAACCGTCAGCTTTCCGGTGCCGCCGGCGATGTGCTCATATCGGACAAAACATTGAGACAAGGCACGTGGTTGAAACAATAAATATTGAAACTTAACAGGGGCATATCTGTCTCGCTGTTAGGAATAATCCTCCGCCATTCTGCGAGAGAGGAGAGGCCCTGGACTCACATCACACTTCCAACACAAAACTCTCTCTCTCTCTCTCTCTCTCTTCAATGCCCTTCTCTCTCTGCTTTCTATCTTGATCTTGATTTTTCTGGTAGCCGGCGAATCTCAGATAATCTCATCTTTCGTGTAGTTGGAGAATATTCATTTCTTCTTCGTTTCGGCGGTTAGTTGTCAGATTTCCGGCACTTCTCTTCGGTTTCACATCGACATCTGATCTAGTGCTTGGGCAGCGGCATCTGTTTATTTCGTCATTGAAAGTTTCAATCAGCATAGATTCCATTTAGGGTTTGCTTTGTCCCGACTTCTGAGCATTGTAGTTAGGGTTTCAAGATTTTTGGTTTTGCTTAACTTTTTGTGGGCATTCCGTCATGCCGAGGAGTTCTCGACACAAGTCCCACAGGCAACATCGGCACAGTTCTAAGGATGTTAGAGAACATTCGGACTCAGAAGAAGAGATGGACTCGAAAGATAGGAAGTGCAGGGAAGAAACTGCTGTTAGGGTTTCCAGGGATTTAGCCTCTGGGGAGAAACGCAAGCTTGTCTCTCAGTCTCAGGATGGTAAAGACGTTTTCGGTCCCGGTAATGGTGATTTGCCGGAAGAGTTTGCTGGTTCGAAGAAGCGGAAAGATAAGGCTGACATCGCAGTCACTGATCGGTGGAACGGTGGAGAGGATGAGCAGCGAGAGGATTTAATCCAAGAAAAAGAATTGAAAGGGGATGTATATGGACCTGATTCGGAGAAGGGCCTAAAATCGAAGGTTTTGGTTGATTCGAAGAGTAAATCTAGCCGAAGGAGCGAATGTGTTAACGAGAGGAAGGATGACAATGTGGGTTTAACTGGGGGAAATGAGGAGGCGAAGAGGAGCATGAGTAAGGTCGAGTCAAAGCATAAGTCAGAAAAGGATTGGGGTAGAAAAGAGGTTCAGCAGTACAAGGATGCAAGGGACAAAGACCGAGGAGCAGAAAAGGATAGAAAGATTCAAGATGTTAGGCGTGAGAGATCAGTTGATACCGTTCCAGGGAAGCAAGAAGAAGAGCGTTCCGTGAGGCGGGAAATAGAAAATTCTGGTAAGGTAACTAACTGCATCTTCTATGTTTGTCAGTGTCATGTGCCTCTTTTATATGTGGTTGTAAACATGAAATCGCTAGTTGGTTAACAGTGTTAAAGTGCCATACGAGTTAAGCTTTCTTTTTTGTTTCTTTTTTTAGGTATTTGGATTATTAAAACTGGGTTGGAGGTAAACTTAGAACTCGTCAGAAACTTAACTACTTGCTGTCATGAGAGTATATGCTAAATCTATTTGGGAAGAGAACGGGCAAAGAAAAAGTGTTAAGAAAATGGTTCAAAGTCTATTTTGGTGAAATTATTTGTATCGGTTACCAAGTTACTTGTGTTTAATAATTATTCAGCATCCAAGGAACTCCAGCTCCTGCATTTATCATCCTGTTGTTGTTGACTACCAGTTCCCTTCTTTTAGCTCTAGTGTGGTGCACTGTGCAAAATGCCGAGTGATCATCTGACATGTTTACTAATTCTCTGGTATGGGATTTGGGGCCACTATCATGGAGGGATAGTTTTGTTGGATCACTAGCTCGCATGTATTCGTGTCTTGGTGGGAACATTCAACCAGTATCATGCTTAGGAAACGTCTTTGCTGCATAGATTTTTATTTTTTTGGTATTTGCCATGAATTTATCTCTGGTTGAGTAGAGGTGGTTTATCCACTCCTGATAGGAAGATTTGATCAATATATTAATGACAAGCTCTTTTGAACACTAGTGTTGGTTTTGGGATCCTTTTGTCCACTTGTTTTTAACATATTTTATGAGCCCCGCAAATGTTCAGGGTTTAATTTTGTTAACAACAACACAGCATAGTTAAATATTATCTTACTTAATCAGATGAAAACAATATGTAACATTTATACTATATAAAGTGGATAATTGCCTTTGTTTTGGTGCATGTTATCAAAGTTAAAATTTGATTACATAATAATGTTAACTTTTATCTTTACCCTTTACTTAGTACACTACATGTGCATAACACATTTCCTTACACTAGTATAATTAATAATTATTTTCACCAGGCAAAGATTTAACCTAGGTAACAACTTTTCTTGATTGGCATGTTTGACTTAAGTGCTATTTCTTTGCAATTGTCACCACTAAGCTAGCCTGTTTCCCCTTCTTTGAGCAGCCATTTTCTTCACTCAGTTGTAAAAGTGGGCATCTCTGGATATGATGCAATCAACCATTTAGAAAAAAAGTCGTAAGTGTTTTTAACATGCAGTTCAGAATATTTGAATTGCATGTTATAATTCATAAAATTTTTGAACCATGATCTTCATTATTTTTTTTTTGAACTATGATTCAGCAGCGAACCAGTTTTCCTGTTTGAAACTCACAGATAATGTGAGTGAAAATTTAGATGGGTTAATTTTGGATGATTCTGGGAACTAAGTTTATACTATCTCATTGACAATGCTCCAGTTTGATGGGAATTTGGATTTCAAGAGTTTTGTAGGGATTAGAAATGGTGGTTGTAAGATATTGTGAGTGGTTAGGAGACATTGCACTGACTTTGAAGGAGGCATGCATAAGAACTGAGGCTCCTGTTTGGTGCATAAACTTTTGTGGAAACAGAGATTGGAACAATCAATTGGTTTCTTTAGGGAGTCATGCAAGTGGTATGTTGCAGGACTGTACACTAGGATGTAAAGGAGACAGGGAGTCATTTAAGTAAAAAAGGGAAAACCTTTATTATCTTTATATGGATTAAGGCTTGTAAGCTAAGATCATTCTTAGCTTCTCAGGCCCAATTGCTGCAGGTAATTCTTTAAGGACTGAGATTACAGCACTCCTAGGTCTCAGAATGGTCTTATCAACCAACTTATCAAACTAAGATGGTAGGGACGGACTTGTATGTTGATGATATTCTGGTACTCATGCTTGGGGAATTAGGTTTTCACTTTTATTTCATTAACAAAATCAGTTATTGATAGAAAAGTTCGTAGACTAGGTATCAATGAGAGGGGTTTTTAATCCAGATATGTGGTTTTTGCTGCTTAAAAATTTACACTGCATCAGGACTGAGGGTCCAGTGGGCCCATTCAAAATTTAAGAAATACTCTGCACGTATCCATAGCTTTATATAGCATAATTTAGGGGTGATCATGTGCCAGGTTGGTTTGGGCCTGGGTCTGGGCCTATATGGGCCTGAACCAGGCTAGGTTCTGGGACTGTAAGGCTGTAATTTTAAAGACGAAATATTAAATATATATTATAAAACATATCAAATAATATATGCATAAAATTTATGTTTTACTTTATGTAATATAAAATATTATATATAATATATTAATATGTATTATATGTTTCATATTATACTATTTATATATGCAACATTAAATATAAAATAAAATGGCACATAAATTTTTTTTGGAAAAAGGTAAAGTAATTTATTCAGAATAATGAGAAAATTACAACAAGGCCCAGACCACATAAATTTGTATATTTAACTTATATAAATAATTGCTGGCCAGGCTGGGCTGAAAATTATCATCTCTAGCATAATGATATTTCATCTCGTCTTCTTACAATTGTTTCATTTGTTTTGCCCAATTGCTTCCTTGTTCAACTTTTGTGAATTTTGCTATTTTGATTGCTTTCCTTTAAGTAGTTTTATTGTTAATCCAAGTCCTTTTTTTGATTGCTAACTGGACAAAACCAGCTTTGTTACTAATAAATAAAGACTTGAAAGAGGATACAATCATCTAAGAGTACCCATGCCAGGGCCAGATGCAAAGTCTCCCAAAGGAGGCCAATCAATAAAGAAGCAAGACATAGAAAGCAAGATGAAATTCCAAGTCCTTTTGTTTGGTTGTATGGTTTATGTTCATGCATATCGTTTTTCCCCTACCATATTTTTTTTCACAAGTTCATAACAGAAATAGAGGTAAACCATATTGTTCGCATTGTAAAAGTAGAGTTGTTTGGAATTTTGGATAAATGAATAGGTGGTGGGGGGCTTTTAAAGATGGTTATATAATGTTTGTGGTGGCTTGTCTGAAGCTTGGGATGGGAAGTGGATGTTTTAAAGAAGACAGGATCTTTGATGGTGTTCTGAACTTATATAATATTTTAAAATTCTATGTATTATAGAAGTGAGAAAGTTGGGAATTTGTTGATTTATCAGCCATTGGGTGATGCTGGTCAGCAATCTTAGGCCTCAGAAAGATCTTTGCTGGGACCAGTGTTCAAAAACCAAAGCATCTGTTGACCTTGGAAAGCTGGATGAATGGCATGTTTGGCAGTTCAATTGGGCAGTTAGCCTGGTGAAATGGTCAAAACTCAAATCTATCTGAAATCCAGGATTGGCCATCTGTTCACTAGCTGAACTGCATGAGTCAATAACAATTTGAAAAAACTCGTTTCAACCCATTTTTTGTTCAAATGTGAGAAGCACAACTAAACCACTAGGACTGAGCATACCTAGAACCTGAGCTACAAGTAGAAGTGCATGCTTAAGCAAAGTGAGGCACTTCCTTCAAAAAAGAAAACAAAGGAACAGACACAAAATATCATGCAAATTTAAATTCTGAAAAAACAAAATATTTTAAAAAATCTACTAGCTCAATTGATTAGTGTATTGTTGTTATTAACCCAAGGTTTGTACCCTTGTACATTCAAGTCCTACATATGCTAAATTCTTTGAATTCTAAGCATAATTAATAGACCCTATGGCCTACAATATGGTAAAACACATATTCATAAAATTTCATCAAAATTAGCACCAAGTGATGTGAGGTGCACCTGACAAATTGAAACTCTCTTATGAACCTTTAAAAGCACTTTTTAAGAAGAGAGAAAATTATTAGGAAAAAATTGTATGATACACTAGAGAGTGACCACCCCGTACCAAGTACGGGGCCGTGTACTTTGATATTTTTTGTTTGACACCCATTATTTATGTTGTAAGTTTAATTTTTTTCATATAAATTTGTTATTTAATTTAAACTTCTCAAGCAGGTTTTATTTCTATGCAATGACCCACTTTATGAATGCGTTGTTTCTTTTTCTTTTTAGTGGAGGTAACTACCACTAACCTTTCTGAGAGTGGAGATAACTACCATTTGAAGTTCATAATTTTTATAGAGTGGGTAGACACATGTCTGAAAAAGAATGCTTCTATATGAGAGTGGAAATAACAACCTTTTTGATGATGCCACTTGTCAGGAAGAGAGGGCTTGTGGTCTGGGGCCTTTGTTTTTATGTCTGTGTTCACATATCAACAAACTCCTAAAAAAGATGGCTCTCAAGCATGCTAAACACCAAAAACCAGAAAACCACATTAGGCTTTACCAGAAGAACACACAAACTGACACCTGGTAAAAAAACCAAGCTCCTCATATTAATCTGCAACTTACAAAGATTTTGAACCAATCGAGGGCTGGCTCATTGGTGTGTTAGCTGGGTTGCTCCAGCATTGACGCGGAATCAAGTCCCGCAACCAGCACTTTGGAAAAAAAAGGGTAAAGGGGAAAGTTATGGGTGATTAATCAAAAACAAAAAAAAAATTACAAAGATTTTGACCTACCCCCTTACAGCTTCTTCCAGCTCTCTCCTTTTAGATCTATCCTTTGGTCTTCTGTGGTCCACCTTCTTCTTTCCCCCATTTAAAGAATCTTTCATATTTTGTTGACAGGCATCTTTTCAGGCAATGATAGGATGTGTTTTGGGTGGGAATTCACCTCTGAAATCAATGTTTTCAAACTGTCATTGATCCAGATGGTTCTGGAAGCAAGACTGCTTCCATTTTACTCAAACCAGTTAAAAGAAAAAAAAAATGTTGACCCTTCTGGTTAAGCAGGTCTCAACCCAGTTTGTGGTTATCAGTGATGGCAACCAGAGATGATGACCATTGAAAACAGAGAGTGGGGGTGAGGGGAGGGAATTTTCAATGGTCTCTTCCTTTCTTTCATTAGTTATTCTACAAAAAACTTAACTCATTATTCCTATCTAAGGGCTAGAGCATATAATCTGTTTTGGCAGTTTGGCCCATTCAATCTGGATGATCAAATTGGTGAACTATCACCTGGACAGAAAACTGGATCAGGTTTTAAAACATTGTCTAAAATACAATTAAAAAGGCAAACAGAAAATTGCATGATACACAAAAATTGTGTATCATGTGATTCAAAAAGGCAATGCACATTGAGTAAAAAAGAATTGTCTTTTGAAAATTGACTCTGGACATCTATAGGAGGGGTTTTACCTTTCAAAAGTGGCCAGGTGTGTTAACTCTAAGGGTTTAGCATATCAGTGAGTCAGTGACCCTGACTGCCTAAAATCCAATGATACACCCAATACACCCTGTCTGTATCGTATCAATACTTTCAACCTTGAGTAAACAAAAGTAATCAGCAACCAGTTTTCCTTCTCAATCTTTTTTCTTTGAAATACAGCTGTTTCCTTCTTTCCACACCATCTTTAATCAGAAATATTAGGTCACATCTTGCAAATTTTTACCTGCTGGGATGGATTTCTTTAGTTATCCTCATTGTCTTCTGATCCTTGTGCTAAATATGGATTTATCTTCGGAGTCTTGAGCATAAAAGGAAAAGTATCCAAATGAAATCCAGTATGCTACACTCCAATAATAGGTGGAACACCTTTCCCTCTTATTTTCTACACATTACACATCTGTTTAGTACCTGTAACCTCTTAACTTAGGATGATCAATTGTTAAAATGCTGTCCGCTGCTAGTGGGTAGAGGGGAATTGAGGTGGGGTTAATACCTGTTGGGCTAATACTAATCAATGTATGGGAGGCTCTTAGTAGAGCAGGGGAACCACACAACCTGCTCTCTTCTCTTACATACCCCATAAGAATCTCATGCTTTCTAGTATCCAACTAAAAACTAACCACCCTGTAGTTGCATGCGACCGCCCTTCCCCAGAGTGAGTCTCTCTCTTCCTACAAAAACTCTGTAACCACTTTGCCAACGATGCCTTGTTTAGTTCATTGATTTTTCCAATTCCCAAATCCCTGAAGAAGAACCTTGCAGATTTTCCTATTGAGATTGTGGAATTTAGGCTTCAAGATACTCATCCCTCCAGCTGATCGAAAAAAAAAAGAAAAGATACCTCATCATCTCCACAAAGAATAATTGCTGAAGTTGATTTCTCACCTGATGATGACAGAAGATTTCTTGCTTTTGTTTCTGGAGCCTACTGCTCTTCCTCTAACGAGTAAAAATATTCCTTGGCTTTAGAGCACATGCCTACCTTGTTGAGTAACTTTTTTCATTCTGTCCCCCACTCCTTCCTGCATCATCAAACTGTCGTTTTAATTTGATCAGATAAAGTTCTCTGACTTAATTTTTCTTATTCCCTTGATGATGTCATGTTAACCCATTCAACATCAGACAATCCTTTTTGTCTGAAACATACTAACTTTAACTTATCTTCAAAGAGATGAACCACCCTTTGTGGGTAAAAAGATTTGATAGCTCATACTAATCATTGGTGTAGTGCTTTCCAAACATTAAGGGAAATAGAGAACACGGGTGGCCTGATCATGATAAGCTCCACATAGTCAACCTGCTGGGCGTAATGCAAATAGGATCTTATTTCACAGCATTTGTATAAAATAGGACCATGTATTCTCTTCCTATATAAAGTAAGATGTAGAAAATACCTACTTGTGTGCCATATGATGGTTGGAAGGTTTGTACCATTTCTTGTAACAAAAATACTTGTACATTTGGACAGGAAATGGCCTTAAAAAGTGAAAAAATAAAGAAAAATCTGGAATAGTGTAATTTGATGCCTTAGTTGAATTAATTGTTGCTTTAAATTTTTGGGAAAATTCAATTGAAAAATTGCAAAAGGAGTTCTTATGGGGAGTTAAAGGGATTGAGAAGAAATTCCACTTAGTTAAGTGGGATAAAGTGTGCAAGGAAAAAAAAAGATGGGGGCGTGGGGATAAGAAAATTGAAGATACTCAATAAAGCCCTCTTAGGGAAATGGTTATGGAGATTTGGGTTGGAGAGGGAGGAGCTCTGGAGGAGGGTGGTGGCTTGCAAATATGTGGTTATTGGATTTGGGTGGGACCCTAAGGAAGTGAAGGCATCTTATGGGGTAAGTGTGTGGAAAGGGATTATGTGTTTACAGTTAGCTTTTCTCAATCTTGTTTGCTTCAAAGTTAGTGATGGTTCAACAATTAAATTTTGGGAAGATGCTTGGTTGGGTGTTGGAAAGTTGTGTGATCATTGCCCTCGCCTATATAGGTTGGTTTTGGGTATGAAGAATAATTCCATTGTAGAGAATTTTGAGATTAATCAAGGTAGAGCAGTTTGGTGTCTAAAATTTAGGAGGTCTCACTTAGATTGGGAAATTCAATAGTGTGTATATCTTCTGGTAAAGTTTACAATCAGCCAAACCTGAGGTGGAAAGAAAAGATTCACGATGGTGGAAAGAATCTAGAAATGGTCTGTTCTCAATCAAATCCTTCTATAAGTCCCTCTCAAGGTCAACTGGAGAAGATTCAGGGTTGAAAGGCATTTGGAGAAACCCTATTCCCCCAAGGGTAGAAGCTTTTGCTGCTAGTTGCTCTTGATAGCATCTTGACTTTAAATCATCTTAACTACCAAAAAAAAAAGATTTTAAATCATCTTCAAGACAAGGGCTTTCACTTAGCTAGAAGATGCTGTCTTTGTGAGAATGCTGAGGGGAATGTCTTTCATTTGCTGGTTGAGTGCCTCTTCTCCAAGTTCATTTGGTGGAGGAAATATTCTCCAAATGGCCTAAGATATCTGGAAATGACAAGGCAAAGATCACTTGGAACTGCATTCCTTTTGCAGTTTGCTGGGAACTTTGGATTGAAAGGAATAGAAGAATATTTGAGGGGAAAGCTCGCTCAAGGGAACATATAACACTTCTTTGTGGCAAGTGAATTATGGACTGGATTCTTATTCTCCCTGAGTTTGAAGGAATTACAAAGGAAAATCGTTGTGCTGGATTTTTGAACACTCTGCAGCTGGCCTGATTCTTTTCTTTTTGTTTGTACGGACTATATTTTTTTCCCCTTCTCTCTTAGTGTATCTTTCTTTTATTGTGTTTTTCTTTGTAGCTTTGTTTTCTAGTGATACCTCGTCATTATCAGATGCACTTCTTTTTTCTATTAATTAATTTTCCTTTTTATTGATTATCAAAAAAATTTGGGGAAATGCAAAACCATGTTTGTCAATTCATTTGTGAGTTCATCTTTGTTTTGATTGGTTGTACATGTGATATCATGTTATTATTCATTTGTAGTTAACTATTTTAGCTCCCATTTTTAGTTTTCAGAGCAAGATAAATCATTTGAGCTGAGAAGCATGGGTCTTTATGATACTGTTATTAACTCTGTTCTTTGGAAAAGCACATCGGTTTTTTATCAATAACATAAAAAATATAGCCAACTGACAAGCAGAGGAATACTAGTTAAGAAGCTACCCAGAAAAAAAGGAATACTAGTTAAGCAATTCCCATTTTTTATTGGTAATAATGGGAATTTTGTTAATAAAGATAAAGAGTTTAAACAAGTTAATTACATGTTAACTTCCTTGCTAAGGTACTTGCATTTGTTAATGTGCTCATATTCTTTTTGTCCTCTCTCTCTCTCTCTGTCAGCCTTAACTCTTTTTATTTATTTTCTTTGAAGAAAACCACATAAAATGTTACTTATAGCTTTTACTTTTCAACCTGTTTATTCCAACTCTGGTGCATGTATTGAAGTTTTTCTATGTCAACTCTCTAGATTATAAGAAATTTATATTTGATCTGTTTATAAGAAGCCTTTTTTTCCTTCTATGCTTAGTTGTTCTTTTACCATTTCTTATAGGAGTTGTGTTCACATCTTTGATCTACTTGTGTTTATAGAGTGGCAGATACAAGATGAATTACGCAATCCTGAATTGGAGAAAGAACTTGAGAAACGGATCAAGCATAGGAGAGACAGCTCTCATGACAAGAACAAATATCAAGAAGATAGCAGGGATGGTAATGAGAAAAGATTGTCTTCTAGAGATGATCGTTCCAAAACCGGGAAATATAAAGATGAAAGGAATAGAGATGAAAGGCATAAAGATAAATACCAAGAAGATACGGATAGGGATCACAGATACTTAGATAACAAACAAATGGATGAACGTTCCTCGAGAGATCACATGAGTAGTAGGTCTGATTCTAAGCATTTGAGAGATGAAACTAGATCTGCAGAAAGCCGCCATAGAAAATCTAAACTTCAGGACATTGATGATGATGGTAGTCCACATCGTGACAGCCGAGGAACCAGATATAAAGATGAGAAGGGAAGAAAAAGGTCTTCGGATGATAATGATGATAATAGTGAATTTAAGTCCCGAAGTAATAAGGAACACCGTTCTGATTTGGAAAAGAAATCATTGAGCAGTAGTAAAGGAGAGTCACCTGCTGATGGGGGAAGGTCCCAATCACGACATACAGATGTAGACTCTACTGTAAGCAATAATAGGATGAGGTCCCCCAGCTCTTCTCATGTTTCCAAAGATCAGGACAGGTATTTCCCTATTCTGCATTTTTGAACTATCTTCTTTTACTGACGTCTGGACAACAGTAGGAATTGTTCTGGATGAACTTTAACCATTGGGAAGCATCATCTGTTATTCCAGGGCTTTGGTGACAGTGCCCAAAGTAGTATAATATAATTGGCCATTGTGTTCTTTCTGTTATTGTATTACCTCTTATTTAGACTTTCAATCATGACCCGACTATTACAATGGCCAATTCCTTGTGTTTATGAGTTGTATTAATTTTCTCTGTGGTCTGGATTGTCATTGATGGGTGCATGTATCGAGTAAATATTGGTATCCTAATCTCTTGTTCCTTGTCAGAAGCATAGTTTGTTCAGTTAGTAGGTTTCAATGGAGGATTTAAAATTTTTCCAGAGTATATTTTAACCTTTTTCCAAAACTGGAAAAGTCAAATTTCATTTGTCTAAATGACATGTATGGAAAAAATGCCTTTTTAAAATTTCTGCAAAATTTTCTTATATTGTTTTGGTTTTGTATTTCTTTTTAAACATGATCTTCCTATTTATTCTCCACTTTCCTTTTTCTTCTTCTTATTCACTAATCTGTCCTATTTTATCTAGGTGTCTTTATATTAAGTTTGCATACATTTTTTTTATTTCACAACCTTTCAAAGTCAAAATGAAACTTCAAAATTTCGAAATCCTTGGTTGCAATAACACATATTTGTTTAGGGAAATGGTACTTTGTGCCAACCCAAAAATATTCTTGAAGTTGAACCTTGACCATGATTGCTTCATATTTGTCAAAGAGAGGGTTAATCTGGAGCCCAACCAGAAGGAGGTCTACCAGACCTCAGGCCCTGTTTCGGTTTGGATGGATTATGCATCAACTGTGCATGTGTCTATAAAACTGTGTGTTTGCATAGGTATGCTTGTGAATTCTTTTATTTAGACCAAGTCGGCACATGTAAGAAAAATACATAAAATTATAACCTACAGGAGAATCCTTTCTTCATTGAAGTAACCAAACTTTAGTAAGAGCTTAGAACCATATATTTATCCATGTTTTAAGTAGTAAACATGTTTGTGCAATGCATGTTTGAGTAGGAGAGTTCAAGGGTCATTGGAGTGCATGCTCCTATTAAAAGACAATGGATGCCCTAATTTGTAATGACAAAAGATTATAGGTAGATATGGGTGTGTTTGTCTTATGATTAACCTTTTTCTTTTTCTTGATGTTTAAAGTGCTAAGAATATTTGGTATCTGTTTGATTGGCTTGACTTTTATTTAATTATTTTAAGTTTTTTTCTTTTATTAGAAAGTTAAGACTTACACAAGGACAAAAGAGAAATAGAAGGATAATGAGGCACAAAGCTTTTTGTTGATGCAGAATAATACCAAATTCCTTTTAATGTGCAAATCTTTGGTCCTTTTTTGCAGTCCTAACTTTGATTTCTTTTTGGATTTGTAGAAAGATTTATAGACTATACTGAGTGGATTTGTTGTAGTTTTAAGTGTCGTGTTTGTAGATAATGTTATATTTTTTGAGCAATGCTAACAAGCATCATTGCGAAATATTTAGAATTATACAATTATGAAATGATAAATCATCTTTTTATTAAGATGATTGACAGAAAAGGTTGGAGAGAAGAAAAGAGATTTCCTTATGGTTTTCATTGATCTAGAGAGAGCAAATGGTAGACTACTGGTAGTCCCTAAGGAGGTAAAATGGTGGGTTTTGGAAAAGAAAGGACGCCTAAATAGGTATGTGGACCTAAGTAAGAATATGTATGAGGGTGCAAAAACTAATGTTGGAACACCTGTGGGAGAGGCATCAGATTTTACAGTTACAATGGGTCTTCACAAAGGTTTAACACTTAGCCTCACAGTGTCTGATGTTTGCTGATGACATGGTATTAATTGATGAAACTAGTGAAGGATTAAATGCAAAATTAGGTTTACAAGCAACTGCATAAGAAACAAGTGGAGCTTACCAACAGAAGTTCGCATGATCTTTGACCAATCTACTTTCTCTTGGCCTACAAAAAGAGGGAGACTTATGTGGAGATGCACTTGGGCTGCCCTGATTTGGACTCTTTGGGAAGAAAGGAATGTTAGAATTTTTCAAGAAAAGGAAAGGAGCAGTCAGGAGCTGAAAGACTGTGTGTTGCATAGGGCAATACTTTGGCTGGAGACTTTGGAGAAACTGGTCAGCAGTAGCGAGGTGTTCACCCTTAAAGGACAAGTTAATTACAAGCTGGTCTCCTCCATCTGAAGGCTCACTGAAGTTGAACTTTGATGGAAGTAGCGTGGGTAGTCCAGGATTATCCGGAATGGGGGGTGTTCTGAGAAATGAGAATGGAGAGATTGTCTTGCTTTACTCTGGTCCTTTAGGAGTTGGAGACTATCAGGGCAGAGCTATTAGCTGCTGTACAAGGGGTGCAATTTGCAAACCTGCTGGGGGTACAACACTGATAATTTAAGGGAATTCCAAGGTGGTGGTGGGCTGGTTGAAAAATCCTGAAGATGCTATGTGGTGCTACAAGAATGAAATACAGAAATTCAATTGGTTGACAAGGAATATGTTGGTCTCTTTACAGTGGGTGGGGAGATTAGCAAATACTTTGTCTGATGTATAGCCAAGCAAGGGGTAAATAAGGAAGAATTGTTTTTGACTCAGCTGTGATTCCTGTATTTTTTTCCAAGTTTAATTGTAAGATTCTAGGAGGGGCTGCAGCTCGTGCCTCTCCCTTGGATGTTATATGAAGTCAAAAATCTAAATCAGTTTTTGAATTAATAAAATTTTACTATTACTCATAAAAAAAGTTAGATTAAAACCATGGTTTTCAAAAACTGGATCGGACCAGACGGTCGGGCCGGAAAAACCGGGAACCGGTCAGGTGACCAGTTCCATTTTTCACCAAAACCGGATTTTTTTTCCAAAAAAACGTTGATTTGGTCAACAAACTGCTGACCTGGGCGGTTGAACCATTCGAACCGTTCAACGGTTTTGACTATTTTTTAATTTTTTTGTCAGAATGAGCTGACCATACGACCCGGGAACCAGACCCCTAACCGGTTTGTTATCCGGGGCGGTTTTAAAAACCTTGATTAAAACAGAATATATGCAATGCAAATTTAATAATAATAGGTGTGCAAATCAGAGTACACTTAGGATTGGAGACCAAGAGATAACTCGGTGTGACCTCTTTCATTACCTTGGTTCAACAATTCATAACAAAGGAGAGATTGAGGATGTTGCCCAAAGAATTACAACAGGATGTCCTTCCTTGGAAGGGGTGTGTTTGGAAGGTAGTAAGAGGGATGGGAGAATCTGGACCCCTCACCCTTGGATAACTTCTCTTATGGTTCCTTTCTTTCAGCCCTTATTCAATCAAGTGAAAACCAAGGGCCTTCCTTTCCATCCAAAGAGATTTGATGTAATTCTATTCCGCTCAGGGTTGGTAGCTTGTGCTGGGGAATGTATTTGGAAAGAGTTAATACTTTTGAGCTACTGCAAAGAAAAAGGACCCCATTGGTGCTTTTCCCCTCACTGGTGCTCCCTTTGCGAAGTTAATGGTGAGAATTACTATCACTTATTAATTTCCTGCCCTTTTTCTTCAATTTGGGTGCAGGTGGAACCCTCCTCCTAGTGTACAAAGCCTATTTGCTTTTAACTTCCTAAGCTGGTCAAAAAAGAGGGGAAGAATACTATGGAGATGCACAAGGAGAGCGGTGTGTTGGACAATTTGGGAGGAGAGGGATCAAAGGCTTTTCCATGAAAAATCAAGGATTATAGAAGCTGTCATCGAAGCTATCACCATCAAGGTAGTCCATTGGGTAAAGACGTAAAGTCTGGATATTTTCAGAGATGTTCCTGGCATTTAGGTGATGAGGAAGTGGAGGGACATGGTTGTTTCTGCTCCAGCTAAGAAGGTGGTCAGGTCATTGTGGTTCCCACCCTTTAGTGGTTTCATTAAACTTAATTTTGATGGAAGCAGTGAAGGAAATCCAGGTCCTTCTGGCATTGGAGGAATTTTCGGGAATGAAGGAGGAAATATCATTGCTCTCTTTTCAGGCCCAATTGGTGAAGGGGATTCCTTAAGGGCTGAAGTTATAGCTGTTATTGGAAGGGGTCCAAAAGGCTAAAGAGCTGAATGTCAGGAAGTTGGTGATAGAAGGTGATTCGAAGCTTGTAATTAGTTGGCTTCAAAAAGAGGAGGAAAAAGAATGGTGGTGCTACATTCATGAAAAGAGAAAAGTGGTTAAATTGCTGCAAGGGGTAGAGGTGTCTTGTAATTGGGTTAAAAGAGATGCAAATATTGTTGCTGATACGCTTGCTAAACAAGGGGTGGGAAGTAATGAAATATTTTGGGCTGTTCTGTAATCTTCCTTTTTGGGGAGAGCTAAGAGTGTTTGTCCCTCCCCCTTTTTTGTACTAAATTTCTTCTTTTAATAAAATCTGTCCTGTTATTGATCCAAAAGAAAAAATTATAGCAGGATGGGCAAAACGAAGGGGTACATCTGGAGCCTTATGTGATATGTAAACACCGCTTCAGCTAAAAGGAAAATTCTATATAACAGTTGTAAGGCCAATTATGTTATATGGAGCAAATGGTTGGGCAGTTAAGAAACAGTTTGTCCAAAAAATGGATGTGGTAGAAATGTGAATTTTTAGATGGATGAGTAGTAAAACTAGAAAGGACAGGGTTAGAAGTAAAGTCATAACTAGGAACATAGGGGTAGCTCCAGTAGGTAACAAAATGAGAGGTGATTGAGATGGTTGGATTATGTGCATGAAAGACCATCTACGGTTACTTTTAGGAAAAGTGGTCTCTTACACGTTAAAGGGGTTAGAGGAGCTAGGGGTAGATGAATTAGCTTTTGCATCCTCATGCATATTCTGTGTCAGTACCAACGGAAATGGAAATATATCATGGAAGTAATAGGAAATATGTCTACATTTTAAACCATGTTTATGGAGCACAAAAATTAGGAATGGCACACAAAATTGTTACATACTAGTGCAACCTTTTTTTTTTCTTTTTTGATTAGCAGCTTTTACATGTATTCATCAAGAGATAAATAGGAATATTTACAACATCAATACTTAGCCATCCCAAAAACAATATTTAGCCTTGCCTAGTGAGCCATCCTATGTATGAAAGATATAGAAATTATCCTTTACCCTTGGGGTACCCAATACAATTTTCTTCCGTTTATCCTTGTTTTGCGGGCCCGTCTAAAATAGTATTAACCAATCTAAGAGTTCACCTTTATACTTCTCTCAACTCTAAGGCCAGATTAGAGATTTCCCTTACACATGCCTATATTTCCATGATCCAGCTTCATTAATTTTTAGCCACCCAATAACATCGGAGTCCCCTTCATTATTTTTTAGCCACCCAATAGCTGCAGCGAGAATTTCAGGCCAAGTTGATTCACCTTTCCCTATCGGGCCACAAGGCAAAAGTAGGAAGCTGTCTAAGATCTTAGCCCAATGTGCAGCCTTGCTTTTTCATGTTCTCATTGTTTCAATACAATATTTTCATCCTTGAAGAGTCTAGCTTTCTTCTCTCCCAAATGCACTAAAGGATGACAGCCCTTGTACACCTTGACACAAATTTCCCCATGGATGGGGCAACCGCAGTCAAGTCTTTGAAGGTCCAAGGGTCAGGCAGTGGATTGAGCTGGTGGGAGAAAAGAAGAGAATGTTTGTGGAGATTCGTCAAATTGAGGTCCAAGAGGGGGACTGTGGAAGAGAGAGTATCCATGCTATATATATATATATATATATAGAGAGAGAGAGAGAGAGAGAGAGAGAGAGATGGGTATGGCAAGCTGTCAGCCATTAATGTTTGTACCTCAGGTAGGATTGGACTAGTTCTGTTTGGTTTCAGTACAAGGCATGTTAAATCAGGCCTGTGGCCTTTTATGTGTCTATGCTCTTACAGTGAGAAGAAAGATGATGAGAACAAATCTGCCAAGCTATCAAGTTGTTTGCACCTGCAACCAAACCAAGGAAAGAAATGCTCCCAATCACAAGTAGCCAAATGGCAAGAGATTAGTAGGTGGAAAGCATTCTCACCACTTGCTCTACAAAAAAGGCACACACACGAGGCAATAGCACCAATAAGGCTTTCTCCTTTGAACCTTTACAGGTGTTATACTTTTCATGGTAAACTTCCCAGCAAAATGCTTCAAATTTTAGGGGTACTGTCCCTCCCCCATAAAGCCTTCACAGGATTGCCTAATCAGGAAGATGTTCCAGAATGTAGGACCTTAAAGAATGAAGCACATTGGGCTAGGACTAAACATGTTCATATGGACATCTGTTTTACATGTACTTAACTTTATATCAATATTATGCATGTATTTGCTTATGTCAGTCCAGATTGGATTGCTTGGATACAGAGTTGTCATTTTCCTATGGATAGGACTTTTTGCTGCTTCATTTACATGTTTGAAGTCTCGAGTCTCTTTCTCTTTCTCTTTCATGAATTCCTTCAATCTTTTTGTCCAAAGTTTGTAGCTTCAATAGGAGTTAGATGTCTCTGATCATAGTTGTCAATATCTTAAGATTTACAACACCCATTCCTTATTCAAAATGTGAATCCTGAAGGCTCTGATTCAAATTTTACTAGAATTCCTCTTTTCTTTGAATAACTTACGATTCTAAATATTCCCTTAATTTGTACAATTAAAGCAAATTGATTTGGAATTAGTTTCACATTCTATCATTTGTTTAATTTTTAGGGGCTCTTGTTTTAGAATACATACTAAAACAAAAAACTGTGTTTATTTAAAATCTGTTTTGAGTTTATGTTTCCATTAATATGTGAGTTAAGGTGCTACTGCCATTATGTCTGAGATAACCTACTTTCAAGTAAAACATAAATATAAATATATAATCATATATTGCCTTATATTTGATAAACTTTTTGCCAGCAGACAAAAGTACATTTAGAAAAATTGGTGGCATCATTTACTTGTGCAGTGGATGAAGGTTGGCAATGGGGCGTAATAATTTTTCTGTTTGCTTACATTTTTATTAGATATGCTTACCTTTTTAATCAAATTCTAAGAAAACAAAAGTTTATCACCTTTGATTATAGGATTCACAAGCTTATTTTAAGTCAATCTTCTCTACGATTTGGAATTCTTAAAGTTTGTAATGGTTAGCTTAAGAACAAGCATTAATTGGAATGCTGAGATCTAGATTTATTGTGGAACTTTGAAAACAGTATGCAAAACTTTCCTGAAACATGGCTATTGTTGTAGTGGAAAATTTGCAGTGGCTGTTGAATGTTAAAATTTCCAAATATTAGCTCAATAAGAATGTTTTATAAATGCATTTGGGGCCAGTAATTATAACTTTTTTCTTCCATCATAAGTGAATCATAAGTTTGGACCCATTAACCATTGAATTTGTTGTCATATTTCCAGGCATAGCTCCAAGCACAGAAACTCGAGGTTTAGAGACTATACATCTGAAGAAAGGTTTCGGTCTAATGCAACTTCCACAATAGATGTCATTGGTGTTTCTGGTGCCATGGTACAGGCTTCAGAGTTTCAATGCTTGGAGAAGACCACCCAAAAAGAGGTCAACCATTTGGGTGAGATGTCAGCTGAAAGATCACCAAGGTCAAATGTCCATGCCACCTCACCGATAGAGTTGGTGGAAAAGTCCCCTTCATCAACAAGTATTGAACAAAGATATTCTAACAGAACCAGTGTGAGGCGGAGCCTTGATGTTGGAGAAACTGGGTGGCGGAGCACTAGTTCCAGGGATGCTGGGGATTATTCAACAAATGAAGATAGAGGAAGCCGAGAGTTTCCCTTGGAGAAGCCAATGGTAGATGATTTTTCTCAAGCCGATGGTGACAATGTATCTGTTTCATCATCTTTCAATAGAACTGGTAACTTACCTAGCAGCTCTTCATCTCTTCCTCCACCACCTCCTTTGAGAAGTGGGGTTGACAGTCCTTCACTTTTCGGGTCTTCAGATGAAGATGGTAGGGGTAAGTCTGTTAGCCGTTTCAGGAGGAGTAATGATCCCAATACAGGGAGAGGGCAGGGTAATTCTTGGAAAGGTAACCCAAACTGGCCTTCCCCTGTAACTAATGGCTTCATTCCTTATCAACATGGGCCACCACCTGGAGGCTTTCATGCAATGATGCAGCAGTTTCCTGCTCCACCTATTTTTGGTGTTAGGCCATCAATGGAATTGAATCATGGAAGTGTTCATTACCATATCCCTGATGCTGACAGATTTTCTGGCCCTGGCCATCCATTTGCGTGGCGTAATCCAGCAGATGAGTCTTGCCCCCCTCATTTGCATGGATGGGATGGAAATAATGGTGTTTTTGGGGATGATTCTCATATTTATGGGAGACCAGAATGGGATCAGAACAGACATGTGATGAGTGGTCGGGGACGGGATACAGGTGCTGACATGTGGAAGGGACAAAATGGTAGTATGAACATGGAGTTGCCCACAGCATCCCAGGAGGATTATCCAGTAGGAGCCCAAGTAGATGAAGTCTGGGCTGGACAATCAGCCCAGCGATCTCGGAATGAACGGAATAAGCCTGGTCCTGGGGCAGAAAACATTGAGATAAAGCAATCCAGTGTCACTCGTCAAGGAAAGGATATTTCTGAAGCTCCTCCAAAAACTATCCATAAAAAGCTCATCGACTCGTGTAAAACCTCAAGTGATGATGGTGATCATTTCTGCCATATTTACCTCTCTAAGCTGGATGTCTCGGTGGAACTTGCATGTCCAGAATTGTACGGCCAGTGCATGGGTGTATTGACAGCTCAAGGAAATAAAACTGATGATGATAACAATGTTACCAATCATGTCTGGAATCCAAAGGTAGATTTTGATAGAAAACATGATCTCTCCTTTAATTTTCATAATTTATTGATTGATGAGTAATGGTATTTTTCTTATTTCATTTTCTATGACAGGGGATTGCAGAAGATGGTGCAGATATTTGTTATACCACTTCGAGTGATTCATTTTTCCCTGCAATTAACAGTTCTGTTTTTGAGGTACGTTCATTTGTGATGTATGTAATTGGTTAATCCTTTCCTTTATCTGAATAGTAAAGGTGTGGTGTTGAAAAATTCTGTTGCAGTTTTGCTTCCATGTTTGTTAAGGACATAAATGTGTATTTGTACATTTATGGGCCTACTATCTTTTGACTTTCTTTGGGTGCATGGCCATTGCGCCAAACTGTCCTCTGAGCAATCTTCTATGATGAACACCATAGCCTTTACCCTAGCTTTTCTAATCTAGCATGTAGCCTGTGAGCCACAAGAAATTGTATATTTACTTGTAAAACATGACAACTCTAAAATTATGTTAATTCAAATACCATTTTCTCTGGTTTTTGCATTGTATGAGGTCACAAATGATTGAATGATATGCCACTAAAATTAAACCGTTCTATAATGAACGGTTGGGTTTAATTTGATAGATTGAAGATTTCCCTTTTGCATTTCTGATTCTATGGTTGAATTTGCAGCGAGCCATGGTCCTCTACTGGAGGCAAAGTGAAGAGGCAAAGGCCAAACCTCATGTCTCATCACATATTGACTTGGAACCAAAGAAGATGCTAGCTTCAAATGGAGAGAAAGTGGAGCCGGTTCCAACTTCCAATTGGGACACAAAGCAAGAGAAAGCAGATGAAGCAGTTCCAACTTCTGATCCGGAGAATATGGAACCATTTCCAAATCCTGGAGACAAGAAGTTTGAATTAGAGCAGCCGGTTTCAACTTCTCCTGTAGATGAGGCAGTGGAGACAGTTCCTACTCCTTGGGGGATGAGGCCAGGAGAACCAGTATCAGTTGCAGGCAATGCTGAATCAGAGGAGGCAGTTCCACCCCCCAGTCAGAAGAAAATAGAGGTCATGGCTAGTCCTAATCAAGAAAAATTGGAAGTCGTTGGGAATCACTGTTCTTCCCTTGAGAATGCCTCTGAGACTTCCAGCAATTCAACCAGTAGCCATGGTCAAACAGCCAGCAATGACAATCGCAAAAACGGTCCTGCTAGTAGTGCTACAGAAAAGCAGGCGTTTGGTGATATTATGTGTGGTCCTATAGTTTTTTCTGATGATTCTGATGCGGCTTTGATGCCTGAGTCAATTGAGTCTGGGTTGGTAAATTTAAGTCGGATACATCATTTTCCTGAAAGTACACATTGAGACATTTTATTTGGTCTGCTTTTAAAATGCCTTCATTGAAATCATGATCTTTATCATTTCATTTGCCCTTTTGTTGATAGTCTTATCATTTAATTTGCTTCCACAGCAATCTGCTTCATCAACCAAATTTTATGTTCTTTCTGCTATCCTTTTCACTGTCTTCTTTTATGAAGGAAATAGATGGATCGAGGACACCACGTTACATTTCCCTGGTTGGTTTGTCTTAAGAGAACTTGGGTGAGAGGCTGGGTTTGCAGTTTGCTGAGGGGGATCAAATTTGATGCCAAATGATCCTGTGGATGACACTTTTTCCGGAGTAACCAGGTATTTTTCTCATCTCATTTTTTGTTCCGCTCTATATATCAGTGATTTAAAAGGCACACCTAGGTGCATAGGTGAGGCACATTTTGGGGTATGCGCTTCTCCCATGTCCTAGGCGCACACATTTTGGGGTATGCGCACCCCTTTCAAAAGGCGCACACCTGGTGCGCCTTGCGCCTCAACCCAGACATGTGCCTTTTTAAATTTGTGCGTCTTTTTGCTATTTTTTTTATTTCGCTCGCTACCGAAGCTCCAAGAACCCCCTATTTGTTAGTGTTGTTCATTCATTCATTGCAATAAAATATCTTCTTAAAAGGCAATGAAAGTTATAAATTCATTATTTTTTATGTGAGAAATAAGAATTCCAGATTCTAACATAGACTTGTTCGGGCTTGCCTTGAGGGGCGTGGTACAAAGGCAACTCATAGAATCAAGAATGCAATATATTTTACATTACATTAGTTACTTGAAGCAATGCAATTAAGGAGAAAAAGAGATTGTAGGTTTTACATGCTTGAAAATGCTTTATATGTTTGTTTTTATTTTTAAGTTTTCATTTGAATACGCTTTACATGTTATGTTTATGTATTTGAACTTTAGATAATAGACTTTTTAAAACATTTATTTTAAATTTTAAGTTTATATTTTTTATTAACATTATGTTTAATATTTTTTGCATTTTTTTTTTTATTTTTAGGCATTTTTTTAATTTCCTGACTTTTTTATACTTTTTTTTGTAATTTTGCGCCTTTTTAAAGGCGCGCACCTCGCATTGCGCCTCAGGTGCAAATTGTCCCTTGCGCTTTTAAAACACTGCTATATATGCATATCACTTTTTGCAACCAAGGCCAAGTATGGAAGGAGTACAATACAAATATGTCGAGTGAAAAAACAAATTAGAGAACTAGCGAACCTTTGCCCTCTAGGAAAGGTCCGTCAATTTTTGCCGTAGTGACAAGGAAATAGGTTTGGTGAGAACTGTGGGTGAACTGAGATTTTCTTTTTCTCATCTCATTAGGGCTGTGTCTGGCTTGAAGTAAAAGGTAAAGGAAATGAAGGGAAAGGTAGGGAATCTGTTAAGGTTTGTATAGGTTTTTCTACCTTTTGCTTCCTTTATTTTTAAGCTTGCGTTCATTGATCAAGGAAAAGAAACTACAACGCACCAAAGAACACCAGAACATTAACAATAAGGCCAGGGTAGAGATCGAAAGTCAACAGAAACAAAACAGTTGTTTCTTTTTCTGAAACCGGTTCAGGGGGGCCAGTTTAGGGCTCCACCCCCTGAACCGGTCAGACCCTTGATATACCCACTGTAGAGGTGTATTGGAGGGTACGTATTGGCCGATGTATCAATACTTTGAACCTAGGTGTATTGGAGGGTACGTATTGGCCGATGTATCAATACTTTGAACCTTGGTTATGACTTATAGTTGTATCTGCCATATAGCGAGACTATCTATTTGTGTTATAGAAATAAATTATTAAAAAAAAAAAAAACAGCTTAAGTGTCGAACTTCTTCCACGAGGATCTGCTCATTCCATCTAGTTAGAGTCGCCGGCCTAGTTATCTTGTTAATTACCTATTGAGAATTAGCAAAAAGTGAGACATTCTGCAAGGATTTTTTTCCCCTTCTGAAACTGTTAGAAGGTTCAACAGCAAAACTGACCTAAAAGTCGGTCTTTGATTCATGGTCATCTATTAATTGTCCCTATAATTCCTAGTACTGTCTTGTCTTCTGATGGGGAAAGATCAGTTTAATTGGCCAGAGTTGCGTGTTTTCAACTATAAAGTTTAATTGGTCAAATCGTTTTTTTGTGCGTGTTTGTTTTTTAATTTCTTCCTTCATGGGCTATACCCATCACTTGTATACTATACGATGTTGTCTTGAACATCGTGGATCCTAGCCCCTTAATGGAATATTTGATCTGTTTTGTGGTATTAGATCCACAGTATTCAAGCTTACGTTAAATCTTTCAACCCACGTGAATGGAATACTCTTTAGCATATACTCAACCAGATCCCATCTCATCCAATATTTAGGATTTATATATTCCAGATCCGAATATATAATATTTGACCATTCTTTTAACTTAATTTAGCACTGGAATATTTGATCAAAATCCAATAAATCCGATGGATAGGATTGTATTTGAATCTAAATATTGACGAATTAAAGTTGGATCTAACTACATCTGTGAATTTATGATTTGTTCTTTTATCTATTTGCTGCCCTCGCCATTTTGGTTTAGGCCAAGTTGGAAGTGTTTATTTTAAAAACAAGTGCTTACTCAAATAAATACTTATTTATATTTGACATCCAACTTTTTCAAGTGCATGGAATGTTTGGTGTTTTTTTTTTTTTTTTTTCTCTTAGAAACACTTATTTTTTTCAACTTTAACCCTCATTTTAAGAGTCCGCATGCACAATGATTTAACAGTGTTTTGAACAGTAAATCATGCACATCTTTGTGCTTGAAATTTCAAGGAGTGAAGAAATTATTGTACACGTGGTGCTCTTAATGCACTGTTAAATTATTGTACTTTTTAAAACACTACTGTCTTGAACAATAATTTGTTTAGACAAATTTTTTGAACAACGAAGGATATAAATAGATTCATTCTTAAATGGAATAAGAGGTTTGGAAGATCGCTCAGAGAATGCGGTAATAAAACAGACCCTCTCTGAACCAAACATCTGAAGCTTTGCCCAATGTACAACAGACATCCAAACTTTTGGTAAACCCCGAGCTGAGATTTATCATTTATTGATATAATTTGTAATATTCTCCCAAGTAATGCCCCCCCACAAAAAAAAAAAAAAAAAGGAGAACATAGCTCCACTGTCGCCCCCATTACGGAATTACCCAATCTGCTTATCTTTCAGCTACAAAAACAACATATAAAAATGTCGCAAGTTGCAGAGCAGATGACAGTTCACGATGGCTTCAATTCAGGTGAATGAGAGATGAGCGTGGTATCAGAGAAGGCATTGGCTCCTTTGAGACCAATCCTTCGAATGGATTGAGTTGCATCCCAAGCCACCCAAGGAGCACAAGAGAGTACAGGAACTCAGATCACACTCGAAATCTTACCCAGCATTTAAAATGATCGGGGAAAGCAGATAAATGCAGAACAATTCCTCAATGAAAGAAAGTATGTGCAAGTTCTTGCCTTTGGTCACAAATAATACAACAACTCCAGAGATGTTGCCCTAAAATGGCACACAACACCCGCCATTTATGAAGCAGAACAAAAAAGGGAAAAAACGATAAATCAAAGCACAAAATCATTAAAACGAAACACTGAAATCCAAAATGGCAACGAGCCAGAAGAAGGGCAGTGATGGACTCGTTGGCCCATATGTTCTGTTCTCTTCCAGGAGATGACCGATCACACCACACAATACGGTGAAGAACAGAGCCAAGGCAACAACAGTAGTCTCACTGAGAAATGAGGAGGAACCAAACTTCGATAGGAATACCTGGTTGATCAGTGTGTAGCACAGCTCTGCCGCTGGTATGGTGAGAAGATGGAGAACGGAATCAAACTAACCGGCAAAGGTGAAGATGTGCCGCTGGTAGGAGAAGACAGTGAAGAAGAAAACATCAAATACCCAATCCCTACTTTTTTTACATTCGAAGGGCATAACTGGTATTCTAAAAACTAACGGGGAAAATAATACTAGAAATTTGGGCTTAAAAAATGTCTTTATTTTTAAAATAAACATTTATTTTGAGCTTCTTTCAGAAACACCAATAAGTGTTTAATGGTTTGGTCCCAGCCCAAAAAACACTTATTTTTAAGTACTCCTAAACATAGCCCTAATCAAAGTCACATTAAATATTTGGAATATTAGAGATGAATTAGTCAAAGTAATTGGTTTATTTTTTTTTTAATCATTGATGGTGCTACTAATGATGTAATCGATTTATTATTAAATGTATATGTAATTTTAGATTTAATTAGACCCGAAAAAGTTGTTTTATTTTTGTCAAAATAATAATATTGAGGTATTTGTTTTGCATTTGTCGGGCTTTGCTTTCCTAACCTAACCCAATTTGTTAGCCTCTAACTCAGAAAAGTGAAAAACTCAAAAGCCTTGGGTTATGGGCTTATGGGTAACAACTCAACTCAAAACTCAATGCTTGTCAAATGCCAATCAACAATCTGAACCCGACCTATGTTCACCCCAAAACAAACTCCCCAGTCCCCACCCCACCTTTGGAAGTTGGAAGTATCACCTAGAACAATCTTTTTGAATTCCTCAGCAGATCACCAAATTACCCATTTCAGCCGAATCAACGACAGCAGAAATGTAACTCTAATTTTTTTGAGAGAAAGACATAGGGCTCATTTGACGTGTCTTTCCTCATGGTTTTTCGACTGTTTATAAGTTGGAAATGCCGATTTTTTATTTATTCCTGTTTGGTTCATGGAAGATCTAGCCATCAAAAGACGGTGTGTCAAAAAGACGCGAAAAGCGCATTTCGGGTTGATTTCGGAAAGTTTCGTTTGAGGTTTCCCGTGTCTTTTGCATTTTAATCTCATGCGAAAAGATGTGGGCAGATGCACGGAAAGGCGTGCCTATGCCAAACTGTCTTCAGGCTGTCCAGATCTTGTGTCAAAAGCTCAATGCATCTTTTGACTATCAGAGCTACAAGAAAAATATATGCCAAACAGGCCCATAATCTAATCCTTTTCATCTCATGGGAAGGTAAAACAATGCCCCTCTATCAAAATTTCCGGTACAAAGCCTAAAAGTTATGGTATTCCAATTTCCAAGAAACGGCATCCCTCTCCTCCCGCATTTTGTACAACATTCGGCACATCTCTCTAACCACAACAACAGTCAGTACCAATGGTTTTCAAAACTGAACCGGACTAGATGGTCAGACTGGAAAAAGGAAACCGGTTAGGTCCCAAAATCGGAATTTTACTAAAAAATGTTGATTTAGTCAGAAAACTGCTAATTCGGGCAATTGAACAGTTTGAACTGTTCAGCGGTTTTAACTGTTTTTTATTTTTTATTTATTTTATTTATTTTTTGTCAAAACGGGCCATATATTGGGTTCGAACAATCAGACCGTTCAACCTGAAAACCAGAACCCTAACCGATTCATTGTCCAGTTCAATTTTAAAAACCTTGGTCAGTACACAATACACATGAAAGAAGATTACTGGTTATTAACATATTTCAATCTCCCCTGAGCCCTGAGGTTTCATGTTACCTACCACTATAGCTTAGAAAAATCCCGAACTCGGACCTTTATTTCTCTCCATCCTGCAAGTAATTACTTCCGCTTTTTCACTGTGGATGTTCAAGCCAGCTCATTTAATATTTAAAAATTTTTAATAAAATAAGAGATGTGGCTGAATCATCCACCATGAAAAAGCGGAATTGCTTACTTAGAAGACGGAGCAAATTTTTTTCCAAAATACATTCACTTGGAAATATGTAAAAAATTTATTAACACCATCTAATTAAGTCATGTCCCAACTACGTGGACTTGGCTAATATATATATATATAAACTTATAACTAATCAACAGTATCACAAAATGGTAACCAATTGCCAATTGGTATTCATCAAAATTCAAACCGGGAGGGGTCGAGTTTAAATTACCATTGGTTCCACAGCCTACTGAATGGTTATGGCGTTCGATTAATCTGAATTCCAAACTATCACCTAAAGAAAAAAAAAAGGGTTAACTACTGTAAGGATTTTTAAAACATTGCTGTGTATTTTCACTAAAGATGTTCTAGTTTATAAGAAATAGAATGTGCCCAATCAATGAAAAACAAACAACTGCTTTGATCATAATCAACTATATTTGAAAACAAAATAAAATAAAAAGAGAAGTTTCTATTCTCTAGCTCAACCTCGGTTGATTATTTGCGACTCTGGGCAGAGAGCATAAAGATGTATTTAAGAATTTATAACCAGTAAGACGTTTTACGGGCGGTGCCATTGTGGAGGAGGGTATGTGACCGCACTGGAGGCTGTGAGATCAAATCGTTGAGCCCAAGAACCAAGATCATTAGTTGGTGGGGCGTTGTTTATGGTTACCACTTACCAGTTAGGGATTGATAATAAGTCATCGCTACTGCATTAATCTGCGCTAAGTAAAGCAGCACAAGTTAATTAAGCGAAAACCAACAAAGGGGAGAAAAAGCTCTAAAGCCCTTGATTGCTGCAACATGTTAAATTTTCTAGAAAACAGTCACTGTGCACAGCTTGGGCGTAGAATGTAACGGGGTTTCTCATAAATGAAGAAACTTATAGTTGATGTGTGTAGCCCACTAGCCCTTTTGTTATGGGTGGGAACCCGCGCAAAGGAATCCAATCATCTCTTTCCTCGCTTGAGCATCATATACAGAATTCAACATTTGCTCTTTTCTCAGCCATGGATATTAAAACAACGTCACTCATGTTACTGTTACTATTAAAAAGAAAAAGAAAAAAAAAAAAAAAAAAGAAAGGTCTGCCCATGTTGACATTTTCAAATTGAATTTTGGTTCGCAACTGAACCTGCCTTGCATCGACAATTAATTAAATGAATAGACAAAACATTAGTACTCAATGGTTTGCTCTTGAATGCCATTAACGAAACCATTGACCAGATATTCTTTTCCCATCTCCAACTCCACCTGACTCAAGGGGCAGATTGATAACAGATGAAGTGGCTAAACCGAAGCCCTTTTTTCATTTGTGGTATATGAAATTTCACGTCTACATTCTGTGCTTCTAATGGAAGGCTTCGATTTTGCTGCTCAGGGAGATGAAGTCTACAAGTACAATATGGAGTGGACCCATGAGAGCTTGGTTCTTTTAAGGGACGGAAGTATTGTGACGAGGAGACCGTACGCTTCTGGGGGATTTAGGAGAAGTTGCTTGTATTGAAAACAGAGAGTTTCAGAGGGAGTTGTGAGGAGCAAATCCCGATTCGTTTCAGAGACGCTGTCTATTGACTCTGTTAATGGAGATCGGCAGTCGGTACTTGTGTGTCCGCCGTAGTACAGTGACCTCCGGACGAGACTGTAACAACCCAGGATTGCACCCTCTCCTCTTTGTGTGCGTGCGTGTGTGAGAGAGAGAGATCTCGGAGGTTGCGACTGGTTGGGTGGTTCACTGGGCACCGCCACCGCTCCTGCATAAATAAAATGAAAGTTCGTCACGCAAAATTTATCGTGATTAATGCAAGAAAAAAGATCGAAATTTCAACTAAAAAACCTACCTTCCAGACAAACCCAAACCCAATGCCTACATCAGTAAGACGGACCCCCTTTAAATCTTATTTTCGATGCTCTACATTATTTTGATGATGTTGCACAGTAGTAGTTGCTTTTATTTTATAAAAAAAAAAAAAAAATCACAGATCGAGCATCACCACCCCCCCACCAAACCCAATCACCATTAGCGGGAAACATTGCTAAATCCCCGATAAGAACAAACCTTAGGGCGTGTAAATTACGTACTCACAGGCTCTTGGGTGTTTTTCTAATGGGGATCCATGATAAAACCAGCAGACTCGGATTCCGCCTTTTCGGAGCTTCCCACACCCACAGAATTGTAGACACAGAAGATTTTTCATTTTTGAATTGAATGGGTGGGTTTGTGTAACAGATTAACAGGGTTTCCTCCATCCCCCCATGTCGTCCGAGTTCGGCGATTACATAGCAGCAACCAGCAATACAGAGAAAATCAACGGCATGGTCTAATGAACCAAAGATAAAAACATGTTCCCGACTGTCAAAAGTATTAACAATCACTTATCCGGCACTTCCATTCAGTTCGTGACAGGTATCCCATATTCCCATTCACACGTGTAACGGAACACCGAACACGGCACCGGTCAGAGACTGAATAAAAATAAGTGCAACAGATCCCGACTATATATATATATCTTTGAAACACATGTACATGAAGATGAAAGTGTCTCTACAGACTTTCCTCTTTAGGAAATATGGCCTCTGTTAAGAAGGGTAGAAAGAAATTAATTTAAAAAGGATAAAAGCTGTATGAGAATTTACACAAACTGGGACAGGCAAAATACCGAACAGCACCAGAAAACGTTGAGCCCTTATTGAGCTTTGGAAACAATTGGCGGCGAAGATACAAACTTGGCAAGTAAAATTATGAGATCTCTCTCACAAGGGGAGATGGGTTAGTGCCCCAGGTGGAGAAACAATGGGAATCGCGTGTAACCTAGTTCATAAATTCCCTGCAGTTGGGTGCTTTACACAGGCAGGGGACCTTGAACTCATCACATTCATCAGGATCAAACAAGTAATCATACCTGTCAACGCATAGACAAAACAAACGAGATCATGCAATGAGCTTGATCAATTTTGAAGGCTTTACATGGCAAAACACCTTGTGCATTGACAATATAGTCAAATGCTTGTGTTGTGCGTTCAAGGATATAGTTTCTTGGAATTCATGCATACAGTCACAAAGAAAGAGAGAGAGTAGGGGAGGAAGTAATACGTTAGCTCATCCCCAGCAGAAACATTGTTCTTAGCAATGAGTACAATCCGGCTCTGATCATCACCCACACTCATTATCCTTGCATAGCAGTTTGGCATGCACTGCAGCAACAGCATGTAATTGTTCAGAACAATATCCAAAATATACCCTGTATAATAGCTGAGATGAAGCAATTAATTGTATTCTGCTTTTTTGGGGACAAGTTTGTCATCCCATGTAAGGCTGCATTTGGCATTCCTTTATCTCCTTTTTGCTGTTAAAAACTCAGTGTGTTCATAGGGGCATTTTAACTGAAAAAGGAGATCAATCCTTAAAATAAGGAATGCCAAATGCAGCCTAAATGTTCCAAATAATTATTGTCCTAAATTTCGTTATCATTCCATTGAATAATATAATAACTGATTATCTTCATAAATTCTATATTACACTTCTGCCATCGAAAGAATATCAAATCAAATTCATTCTATTACATTTTCTAATCCCCTTTTTCTCTAGATTTGGGTGCTCCACCTTTTGCTTCCCTCCCTTCAGCAAATAACTTTGATTTAATAAATATGTTTTCCAAAAATAGGCAATGAGGCCTTCCATGAACAGTGTTTAACGGTTTAAGAGTTAAAAAGAAATAATTAACCAACAGACATTAAAATATAAACAAATAAAGGCATTCTTTCTGAATCCTGGCTGTTCAACAACTTACAGAATGGTTAATCAAGCGTGCTATATTCCCCTTGTCTGTGGCATCAACCACCACCTCTTCACTGATCTTAAATAGCTGCAGGGAAAACAATGTCAGCCACAATTTTAGGAATAAAAGTAAGATCAGAAAGTGTATGAAAGCGACTACCAAAAAACAAATACAAAGAGTATGCCTCTAGAAGCAAGCAAATGCTATTGCACAGTAAGAAGGGGAAAATGATGAACAAGGCAAGATATGACAAATAGAATATGCCTCTAGAGATCTTGTTGTTGTTGAACCTGCCACCCATTTCCATCCCAAAATGTCCACCATGGTAAAAGAATCAAATTAGTTCATCTTAATGCCTTGAATTATTACAATTCAAGACAGAGCCTAAGCATTACAAATTTTCTCATTTATTCTCAACAGTCCAAAATACCATTGTCCTTGTACTAAACATAATCTTGCCTCTTTGTTCTGTTGGACAGTGTATGCCCTTAGTTTCATTTTCTTGCTGGTGTAAAAAAATGGGATTAATAGGTGGTGAGTCCAGATCTTCTCCTCACACCATCCTCACAGCATGTTCCAGCTGTACAGCAGGAACATCTCCCATAGTTTGTTATTATTCATGGGAGATGTTTCCAATACACAGTGGGATGTGACTGTGAGGTCTGTGAGGAGCACACCCCAATTCGTGGTAAGTAGTTTTTCTGTTTGCATTACAAAGAAAACAGATATGTTGGGGTAAATGCCAATATGGTCTTTTCCTCCAAAGACTCACAAGTGCGAAATTTCAAAGATAAACCTAACAAAAGGCCCTTTTAGTGGCACACTAACACCAATCCACCATATCTCGTTTACCAAGAAAATCTATCAGGGATTAGGACGAGAAGTGGGTTATTTCAAGAAAGCAGAAGTAAAGGTCCCCAAGTGCTTAGGAGACCAAATTCTACAATTTGATCGAGTTGGTTCAAGGAATACATACACCTAAGGAGTTCACTAAGTTCATAGAAACAGGCACTTTGGATTCACTCAACCTTCTCCTGAGACCAACCTCCTAGGATATCCTGGAGGACAATAAGGAAGCAAACTGAGACACAGTTCTGTCTTCGAAAGAAGACATCAAATACAAAATTGGATAGGTTCCTTTTAGAAGACTCTCTCTCCCCACCAAAGATCTTCCTAAAATGTCACTTTTATTTTATTGTCAGAACACAAGAAAAGGGGAAGCAAACCTAATCTTGTAACCAAACCAACTCCCCAGCAATTAGCATGCATTCCTTGATTTCTATAAAACTCGGCCATGTCCAAAGAGAACCTTCAAAGCCATTTTCCCAAAAGTGTAGCCCAATTTATATCTCGGCCAGTGCCAGTATTGATCCTTTTTTTAACTTTTACTTACCTTCCTCCATGTGACAATTTTTTTTTTAATGAATCTATCAAGTGTAGAAAATGAATCTGTAAATTGAATGTGTAACCATTAATGATTATCCCTCTCCTACCAATCCTCCACCATTTAATCAAACCAGAATTGTCTGCATTAGGGATGTAAACCAGTCAGCTTAAATGGTAAGCCTGCCTTGACCCAATCATAGTAGATTGAGTTCAGGTCAATCTTGATGAAGTGTCAAGTCAACTGACTTAAATTGAATCTAGTCTGAATCTGGCTGAATTGGGACAAGCCCACAGGTCCCACACTAAACTTTTTTTTTTTTTGATCAATAACACTTTCATTAATTCATCAATAGAAGTTTTACAAAAGGAAGACAAACACGCTTATCTTCCAAGAGCAACAAAGAATCTCAAGAAAAGGAAAAAAGAAAGAGAAAAGAAAGAAAACACACTAAAGTTACAGCTTGGCCCAAAAAAGTGAATCCCTTTCTGCCCCTTGTTTAGCTAAACCGTCAGCTAGGGAATTAGCCGATCTTTTAACCCAACGTATCTTAACCTCCATCTCCCGCACCAGCCACTTGAATTTCCTCCTCTCATTATTGTACTTCCATAAGCCATTGTGATCTTTAAGCAGCCACCCTATCACCACCTCTGAATCCCCTTCAATTAAGAGTTTCCTGCTGTTCAACTCCTTAGCTTTTTGGACTCCTTCCATAACTGCAAATATCTCAGCTCTAAGGGAGTCACCCACTCCAATTGGGCCTGAGAGCATGGCAGAAATGACACCATTTTCATCCCTAAAAACAGCCCCAATCCCCGATTGTCCCGGATTTCCCCTACTACACCCATCAAAGTTTAATTTCACGAATCCACTAGGTGGAGGGGTCCAAGCCACACTCATTACTAACGTAGTTTGTGTGCAACTTGCAATTTCACCCCACTTCCTCAACATGTCATCCACAGTGTAATCTGTGAAAAGCTCCAAAGATTTCAGCCACTGTACCGCCCTAATATGAATGATAGCCCTCAGATCTGCTGCTCCTCTTTGAGCTTCTGAGAATATCCTGTAATTTCTTTCTTCCCAAAGTGTCCAACATACTGCAGCCCTTAGTCCTCTCCACAATGTCCTTCCCCTTTTTATCCGCCACCTGAAAAAAGAAGGGGAAAAAAGGCCTTGCAAGTCTGACGGGGGGTTCCAACAACAACCAAATAGGGACAAAGCCCATTCCCAAATTGACCTCGCAAAATGGCAAGACACCAGTAGGTGAAAACCAGTCTCCCCATCCGCTTTACAAAGAACACACCACTAAGGTCCCACACTAAACTTCACCTATCAGAGTATCAGTGTCACTAAGTCATAGTTTTCCTTTTCTATGTAATGGTGTTTTAATGTTGCTGGTTTAGATATGTTGGTGATGTATAACACAAATTTCTCTTCTTGTTGGAAGATTGAAAAAATATTTTTTCTTTAAATGAAACTGAAATCTATGTCTATAAGCCTTCAAAAATACACAAATGGCAGATATTTTCAATGAAATGTTCATGAAAACTTTATGACAATTGACATAATGACATTGAAGATTTTGTAAATATAAACCTTCATCAAGAATAGTACTGTTCACGGGTCAGAGAAGGTTGGAATTAATTGACTCGCATAGAAAAGAAAGAAAGAAATAACTCACATAGCAATCTTTTCCCTCCAATCGATAACGTGCCTCCCTCAGATCTGCAACACTACGCCTGACTTGTTCACCACGATACTCAATAACCTGGAAACAGGCACATGCATTTCAAAATTCAGATATGTTTAAGAAGAAACAAAACTAAGGAAGAAATAAGTTGTACACCAGATATATGATATATCAAACGCAATATGCACTGCATACAACATTGGTTACTACATGGACAAAACATTTGTTGAATTCAATTAAGAATAAGTTACAGAAAAGCGAAGGGAGGTAAACTATCTCAACTCCCCCATAACAAAGAAAAGAAAAAGTACAGAGTTAGAAATAAGCCCAAAACAAAGAGTCCCTATTCACCCCTTGCTTAGCTAGCCCATCAGCGAAGGAATTTGCAGTTCTTTTCATCCATCTGTACTTCATCTCAACATCCCTTGCCAACCAGTTGAACTTTTTCCTCTCATTGCTGTATTTCCACATTCCAATCTTATCTTCCTTTAACCAATTTACCAATACCTCCAAATCACCTTCAATAATCAGTCTCCTAATATTCAGTTCTCTTGCCGTCTGAATCCCTTCCAAGGCTGCTAAAATCTCAGCCCTAAGAGAGTCGCCCTCACCAATCAGGCCAGAGAAAAGGGCTAAGGCATTCCCTTCCTCATTTTCAAAATTCCCCCAATACTGTAGCCCTGGATTCCCAATGCTACTGCCATAAAAAATTCAGCTTTATATAACCAGTAGGAGGGGGAATCCAAGAAGGATTTATGACCCTTTTAACCTGGTCAAGTAACTTTTAACATTTTAAAATTAAAAAAAAAAAATGGTATATCATACTTAAAAAACCTGTATATGGTTGATGTTTAATTAAATATGGCAAGATATTAGTATTGAGAAAAAACACTTAGCATGGAAAATTAGATAATAAAAGCATGATAAGAATATCAAACAGGGTACCTAAACCCATATTTGTATTAGAGTCTCAGGGATCTTGGAAATGGAGTCATATCCCCATTTCTTGTATCCATGCCTATGTGGATATCCATATACAGGCATTATAGAACTAGAGGCCTAGTTAACTGACCACAGCCATCAAATATTATATAAAGCTATCATGTGTTTTTTCATCGCTATATGAAGCTCTTATATGTCAGTGCTTGCAAGTGGCAACTGGCAAACAATAAAATATCTGCATGTATAGCACATGAGGAATATAGCACATTTGATAAACAATATGTGTTACACATACAAAGACCAATGTATCTTTAAAGACACAAGTCCAGAGACACTCAAGAAAAGAGTTGGGGGAGGGGGGCTCAATCCTTAAAAACTCAGAATGTGTCATGCAAAATGTAATTTCAGAAATCACCTTAAGGTTCAAAACATACCATTTCTCCCTCTTGAATATTTCGATGTGCAAAAAGACCCCATCCATGTATACCAGATCTACCAAAGCAAACCCTATCATTTTCGGTTCTCTGCACAAACATAACCACAAAAAATGAGAAAGGTCAAGTAGTGAAAACTACTGATAGAAGCATGAAAAAGGGGGGTATAATTTGCCTGCAAGTGATAAAGGCGTTCCCTGAATGTGGAAAAAGATTTAACATCCTTATCTTCCTGTTCATAAAAAAGCAAAAAAAATCATGGATTTCAGTTTCCAGTTCAAAGAAGGTCAATGAAAAAAGAAACAAGAACACCCTGTATGACATAACAAAAGGTTACCCTAAATGTGTTCAGGCATTCTATTGCATCTAAAGGATGATGGCAGGGCCCCTTTACACGATGGGCAATTGCTTCTTCTCCCATACGCTAACAAGCAGAGAAATGAAAATAACACAATAATCAAGTCAAATTTGTTACAATATTAAGAATGCCAATTACTGAGAGATCTCCAAAGCAAATAATCAACCAAATTAAAAATTCAATCAGTCTAATCTGGATCAATCATTCTCTTCTAAACATCCAATAAAAAGAATGCATATTGGATTGTTGGAATCATTTGATTACCCAATCTTAATCCCTCTATATTGGGACCACATTAATTGCTACACATAGTTAAAACATTCAAACATCTTATCAAGCAGGTGCTTTAAATATCCTCTCCAAACAGTAAGTTTATGAACTATTATTCTTCAATCCACCGAGAAAAAGAAAGAAAATAATGCCGAAGTGCATGAGGGCTGCACCAATTTGGACTTTAAGATAAAAACAGCACAATCTTTAATGGAAAGTATAATCTAAGGAAACAATAATACAGTCAGTGAAGGGGGTTCATTAAATTAAAACGTTGGACAGCTTTTCTCCTTTCTCTACAGATAATATCCCAAGAGAGTGGTAGGTTTTTGCCTCTTCTTCAACTTCAAGACCAAAGGTTTCAGCACTGTGGACGTGATTATTGGCCAACCAAATCAAACTAAAGTTTGATTGATATAATTTAAGCAACCCTGGTATTTGAAGAATCAGAGGAGTATTTAGAGATGAACATGAAAGCATAATAGCCATGCACTCCAAATCCATAGGCATTGGAAACTCCACAAGAGCTGAATTAGCAGCACAAGGACTAAGAAAGGCCAGGCTAACAAGTTGTGGAAATTTGAAGGTAGAAGAGGATTCAAAGGTGGTGGTGGACTGGCTGAAACAGAAAAATCAAGAACCAGCATAATACCGATATAATGAGACAGATTAGAAGTTTAGCAAGGGAAAATTCAAAGGTCAGAAAATAGCTTGGTGAATAACATTTTCTCAGGTTCAAAGATCTGCAAATAGCTTGGTGAATGCCCTCACCAAGCAAGGGAAAACAGGACTCAGCTGTTTTTGGCTGATGCAATAACTCGTCCTTTTTCACATACTTGTAAAATCCCAACAGTTACCAATAAAGGAAAAAAAAAAGCTTCGCTTGTGAGTTAAAATAAGTAATTTTCAGACAAATAGAATTATCTTTTAAACATTCATAAGGTACTTCAAATATAGTGTACCTTATTTTTTGATCTTTTATATACCCGGCACCTTGCAGCAGATGATGGCTCAAACTGATCAGCCTCTGAGGTTGAATCTTCTTGAAGGTTTGCTCTCTTAGACGAAATAAGCCTTGAAGCATTCTGCTTCTTATTTTTAAGCAGGTTTTTGGCAGAGAAAACCCCTATTGGAGTTTGTATGACTAGAACAGTATCTGGGTTTGGGGCCCTGCCCAAAAATAGAAGATAAGTCATGAAACCTTGATAAGCATGTAATACACATCATATGCTTCGCAGAAAGATAAAACCAGATTTAATGGTACACATAAATCTCAACATCCCATAAGACTATAAGAGGTTTGGCACTGAAGATTAGAGCAACTTCAGGTCCAATAGCAAAAGGTAGACTATAAAAATGAATGGAAACTAAAGTCAACAGCTAGCAGGTATACCACCACATTGGACTGACCCAAAAAAATGAAGAAAAGACTAAATTAGACAATGGCAAGAAGGCAATTGCAGAGAAAGGCTACTAGTTCTATTTTGTGCATAAAGCACATGGGTATCCATGTCTCTATTCCAGTGATTTAAAAGGCACACCTAGGCACATAGGCGAGGCGCATTCATCTTAATAAAATATCTTCTTAAGATGCAATTAAAATTATAAAATCATTATTTTTTTGTGTGAAAACTAAGAATTTAGGACCCTAACATGAACTTGTTTGAGCTTGCCTCAAGAGGCCTTGCACAAAGGCAGCTCGTAGAATCAGGAATGTAATATGTACATCACATTAGCTACTTGAAGTAATGCAATTGAGGAGAAAAAGAGATTGTGGGTTTTACATGCTTGAAAATGTTTTATATGTTTGATTTTATTTTTAAATTTTCATTTGAATACGCTTTACATGTTATGTTTATGTATTTTAATTTTTTATGATAATTGAATGAAATTTATTAATCAACAAAGATAAATAGTACAAGGTCCTCAAGGAGAGGCATGAGATGCAACCTCTCCAAGCTAGTTAAGTACAGCTTTCCAATTTACTATAACAAGTTACAATGTAGCACAAAAAAGACCTTCCCTGGAAACCCCTGTTTGGCCAAAGAATCAGCCATAGTATTAGCCGACCTGCTTACCCATTTAACCTCAACTCTCATATTACTGGTTAACCACTTTACTTTTTTTATGAGGTCTTTGTAGCCCCAAATGGTAGCATCCGGGTTTAGAAGCCACCCTATTACCACCTGAGAATCCCCTTCAACTAGGAGATGTTCCACCCCAAGCTGGTTGGCAATCTGGATCCCCTGTACAACAGCTAGTATTTCTGCCCTTGTAGATAATAGGTTTTTTAAAACATTTATTTTAAAATTTAAGTTTATATTTTTATTAATATTTGTTTTTTTGCATTTTCTTTTGAATTTTTTGGCATTGTTTTGAATTTACTGACTTTTATTTTTTAGCTTTTTTTTTGTATTTTTTGCGCCTCGGGTGCAAAGAAGTAACATTTGAAAAATGTCGAATATGGCATTGACAAAATGCAGATTATCAAAATGAAAGGTAGTTTCAGTTACCAGATATTGGAGTGACCCAAAAAAAGAAATTAAGAAAAGACCAAATTAGACCATGGCAAGCTTGAGGCAATGGTAGAAAAGATTACTAGTTCTATTTTGTGCATAAGGTATAAGGGTGTCCTTGTCCTTATTTAATAATGTAACGCTTGAGACATGTCAAATATAGGCTCCAAGTCCTAAAAGAATTCGTACATGTTTATTTACAAAAACCCATTTCATTTATGTTCACACAATCCTATGTGAGTGGGATTTGTCTCAAAACCCAAGGGAAGGCTGGAAGAAGCCATCTCCCCGCCTACAAATAGATGAAATGTGCAATGATGAAGCATATTACTATTACCTGTGGTAAGCACAATATGAGACCATTCTTGTAATTTGCCTCCCACTTTTCTCCAAGCAATGCAACTGTAATTTTAACAGTGTAAACAGAATGAAATGGCATGATAACCACACACACACACACACAGATACAAGAATCTTTCAACTGATTCGGTGTCATTGTGAACTTGAAGAAACTGGGAGAACCAGTAAGAAAATAAAATATATTCAATGAATCTTCAAAGTATTCATCTAACCTCTTCAACAAATACACAATATTAAATTCAATGCAACTCTATACTACTGATATATAAATAACAGGTAAAGAATTAAAAGCCTCAAAAGATTGAATTTTTCAACTAGTTAAGACCAGAAGTCACCAGCATCTCAATTTGTATATGGTTTACGCCCTTATAGGTGACCAACAATGTCATTAATTGAACTAGTAGGAAAAGGTCAGAGAATTGATTAAAAAAACATAAACTAGAAAAGAACTTTTTAACCCTAAAGGACAGGATTGGAGATTATATAAAAACTTAGGGTCCCTTTACTTCGCAGCCCGAATCAGAATGGTCTATTCCCATAGTCTGTTTGGTTGAGACAGGACTCAGAATGGGAATTGGAATCAGCTGGAATGGGATTTCATTCCCAAGGGAGGGGGAGGGAATTGCCATTCCCTTAAATGGGGTAATGCCATTCCACCAGGAATGAGAATTGGATTCTGGTTCCACCTAACCATTCCGATTCCAACTCTGGACCCCTATTCCCGGAAACCGAACGGGCCCTTAATAAGGAATTTCAAAATCAATGAAACTCTAACAAGTATAAGAAAACTAATAAGCATCTCCCTACTGCAACATAAACATCAAAATACATTGCACTCACACTCCAATAAAAAAAAAACATTTAATTGCTTGCAGAATCAATTTTACAAAGTTTCCAAAGTTTCACTTTTAACTTGAAAATTGTACAAAAGTATCAACCAATAATTAGGCATGTATAGATAACCCACACAGATAATCTACCACTATAAAACAAGGTTTTAAAATGTGAAGGCAAGACGTCAGATGTTTCACTAACCTAAGGCGCAAGGCGTAAACCAAAGAACAGGTGCAAGCCACCTAATCTTATATTTCTTAATTAAAAAACAATTCAAAATAATAGCAAATAAATAGAAAAATTAGGTTAGTTCCCAAAAAAAGAAAAATTAGGAAAACCTTGAAAAAATTATAGTTGTAATATCTAATTAAAAAACCATCACATTCAAATTTAAGAAAGTGATACTTAAGCATGATGCGATCCATAAAGCTTAATATCCAATTGCCAAATTCAAATAGACAAATGGTTGATGGGAAAGGAGGATTTCCCCTCCTTTCTATGATGCTAAGTTGTTAATATATGATGAGGAGCATGTTAATATGGTAGCCCCTCAATATTTATAACCCTTTTATTGTTCAAAAAGTGAGTTAAAAGGGACAACCCATGAAGCATACGCTTACAATATAAAGTGCAAAGGAGGTGTTTTATGCCTCCACGGTATGCCTAAGAGCCTTTTCCTAGCACCTTGCCGGGAGACTGCTCCAGGATTACGCTTCCAACACATTTTAAAACACCATTCCAAACAACTTAAAGCAAATATACCTTGACTCCGCATACAAACAAAATTCTGTAACTTACCTCCATGCGATACCCTGCCCTCGATGCACACATTGCATGATAATAAGTAGAACACTTGCAACACTGAGTGCAGGAACCATGCATTTGCTTGCAAATCACACAGACCTGACATCCATGGCAAACCAATGACCAGTTAATATCACATTCTTCAAATATTCAGGTAATTGTTTGTATAAAGAAAAGTATTGATTCATTTATCCATCTACTTAGATATATCGCCACCATATACTCATGATCTTTTTTTCTTTAGAAATAAAAAATTCCAATAGTTTATAAAGCATTTGTAGCATTGAAAGGGTTGTACCTTTACAAAAGAATTTGATGGAATTCTCAAGATCCCAACAGCAGGTTCCATTTTCTCATCACTAGAGAAAGAAACTTCAGGTTGAAACCAAGCGCATGTGACATGAACCCACAACGAATCAACATCAGTTGGCTTCAGAGCACCACCTAAAGTAAGAAAGAGTTGAAAGAAAATAAGATCATATCAAAATCAAGCAACATGCAGAAGCCATCAAGTTGACAGCAGTTAAATGCCTTTTTATAATAAAATAAATTTTTTCCTAAAAGAAAACACCAACTAAAGCTCATCATTTACTATCAAAAAACTAATTAAAAATCAGCACCAAGAGATGGAAACTGTAAAGAGACTGGGCCGAATGGGTCCTAGTATCTTCTCTTGTAATATCTTTTCTTTTATTGTTGGCTAATGGGCATCTCTTAATGGGCCTGTTATTTCTTTTTGTTTAATTTCTTTATGTTACTGCCTAGCTGGCCGCCCACTTAAGGGCATACTTGTCATTACTCTAACTTTAATTCTTAATAAAAAAGGATTAGAGGAGAAAGGGAAGATAATTCGATTCTTTGTTCTTCTTCCTTCTCTTTTCGCCATCTTCTTCTCTTGTGTTGTTGCTCTTACTTCTCTTCTTCCTTTTTCTTCTAATTTTCAAATTTACACCTAATATTTGAGGACTGATTTACATCTTGGTATCAGAGCAGGTCTATTTCTTCCTTTTTTTCTTTCTTCTTTTCCCATACACCCTTAGATTAAGAGAGTGTATGGAGAGATAGATTCTCTATAGTTCAGAGGATCTTTGGCCTAGTTGGTAGAGGGTTTGGAGAATTTAAATCTGGATGGATATTGCCAAGAAGCGTTGTTGTTCTGTTGCTGCCCAAAACCCTAGCCGATTAGAGATTTTCGAAGGTACAAGTAAAGGTGAAGCTTTGGATATGGTGCTCTATGCTTGGGAGGTGTCTTGTGACTCCTAAAGGAGGGCGGTTCAGGTTTGGAAGAAATTGGGAAGTTCTGTTAGGAGCGGCTGCATCTTCTCTCTTCCTCCCCAACAACTGGATGGAGTAAAACCTTAGTTTTCAAGCATCTGGATTCTGGTTTGACTTCAAGTAAGTTTATATAGACAAAATTTCTGGTTCTTTGATTTTCGTTTGATTAATGGAGCCATACGGAAGTGAGTTCAAGCAAGTGCCGGTTTCAGGCCTTGGCTCGGTAGATTCCGTTTTGATAGGTGTAACCACAATCAAGCTAGATGGGACAAATTATCTTGCTTGGGCACAGTCTATAAGAATTTATGTCTGTAGTAGAGGAAAACTCGGGTATCTCACAGGTAGTAAAGTGAAACCCGAAGAGACAGACCCTGAATTTGAGAAATGGATGCAAGATAACTATACTGTCATAGGATGGTTGGTCAATTCTATGCAACCTCATATAAGTCGGCATTATCTCTGGATGTCTTCGGCTAAGGAGATATGGGACAGTGTTACTGAGACCTATTCACAGAAGTTGAATGTAGCCAGAGTCTATAAGTTGAAAAGTGATGTGAAGAACCTAAGACAGGGGGAGAAGAGTGTAGCAATCTACTACTCTATACTGAAATCCCTATGGCAAGAAATTGATGTTATGGAGACAGTTGTATGGGAGAGTAAGAATGATGCTGAAATGTATAGGAAGTTGGTGGAGAGAAATAGGGTGTTTGAATTTCTCACTGGATTCAACCCTGAGTTTGACATCATTAGGCAAAATATCCTGGCCAGAGATGAGGTTACTCTTTCCCAGGCATATGTTATGATAAGCAGTGAGGAGAGTAGGCGGCAAGTTCAGTTGTAGGGTCCACCTATAGAACGCTTTGATCATGCTGGAATAAAGCCAAAGGGTCCTACTGAGAAAAAGGAGCAGATATGTGAATATTGCAAGAAACCGAGGTATACAAAGGACACTTGCTGGAAGCTTCATCCTGAGCTTCTTCCTAATAGGTTTAAGAATAATAACAGCTCTAAGAAGGGTGGTCAGGTAGGAAAGCCTAAGGCAGCTAATGTTGCTACAGTACCTGAAGGAGGAAATAAGGAGAGTGAAGAGAAATCAACCATTGAGCAATTGGCAGCAATGAAGGCGGATTTTGAAAAGTATGGGAGGCTACTAAATCACTTGGAAGCTATTGTTTCTTCATCTCACTCTTCCAGCAACAACACATCATCTTCATCAGCATTTGCTCGCTCAGGTATTCGTGCTTCTGCAAATCATGCTTCAGTTTCAAGTAATCATAAAATCCCTTGGATTATTGATTCCGGTACATCAGACCATATGACCAGCCTGTCTAATCTCTTCTGCTCATACCACCTTCTCTCTGGCAAAGAGAAAATATCCCTTGTTGATGGGTCTCTTGCTCTCGTCTCTGGTAAAGGAGATATAAAGACCTCTGACACCCTTTATTTATCCTTTATCCTTCATGTCCCTAAACTTAACACAAACCTTTTATCTGTTAGTAGCTTAACTAAATCCATGAATTGCAGCATAACCTTTTTTCCCACTCATTGTGTTTTTCAGGACCTGCAACCTCAGAGGATGATTGGGAGTGGCCATGAGGCGAACGGAATATACTTGTTGGACACACCGGATCGAACTGAATCTCGAGCTTTGGGACCACCTCATGGAGTTGCCTTAAAGTCAGTTTTGTCAGAGTCTGTTAACAAAGTCTTGTTATGTCACTTTCGGTTTGGTCATTTGTCATTTTCTGCTTTGAGTCATTTGTTTTCAGATATGTTTAAGGGAGTGTCTTTATCGAGTCTTCATTGTGAGTCGTGTGAACTGGCAAAGCATTGTAGACATTCTTATTCAGTAAGCAATAAAAGATCTCTTTCTCCTTTTCATATTGTTCACTCTGACGTGTGGGGGCCATATCATTTGCCAACTATGGGGGGTTACAGGTACTTTATCCTTTTTATTGATGACTACTCATTACACTTGGATTTATCTCATGAAATCCAGGGATGAAGTACCAGCTATTGTGCAAAAATTTCATGAACCTCACCCAGTTTAACACTCGTATCAAAATATTTCGTTCTAATAATGCTAAGGAGTATTTTGAAAGAACCCTCTCCACCTATCTTGAAACTTTTTGGGTTATTCATCGAAATTCTTGTTCCTACACTCCACAACAAAACGGGGTGGCGAAAAGGAAGAACAGACATGTGGTTGAAGTTGCCAGATCCCTCTTGTTTGCATTCCATGTTCTTATAAAATTTTGGGGAGATGTTGTCCTTACTGCTACTTTTTTGATCAACCATATGCCCTCTCGGGTCCTTGACTTCAAAACCCCCTTTAGCCTTCTCTTCCCGGATGAGGATATTTTTTCTCTTCCTCTCCGTGTTTTTGGGTGCACTTGCTATGTGCATATTCACAGTCATCAAAGGCACAAGTTTGAACCTAAGGCTCATAAATGTGTTTTTCTGGGATATGCTTCCACACAAAAGGGATATTGCTGTTTTGATCCAGTTCGTGGCACCCGCTTTGTATCTCGGGATGTCACCATTGCTGAGTTGACTCCTTTCTTTAGCATTTCTCCTGAAGGGGGAGAAATCTGAAGAGCCCTTTGCTATGTCTCCAGCTATTCCTCTTCCCATTCCTCTCGAGTCCTATCATGAGGTGTCTACTTCTCCCACTGGACCTACCTCCGATATTCCTATTCCTCCTCCTCCTCCACCTCATTCTCCTATAATTCCTCCTCCTATTCTCCAAAGGTGGTACCAAAGGTAGAAATTCAGACATGGGCAGGTTGTTTCCACTCCTACAGAAGAGCCTCTCGCTCCTCCCATCATTACTGAAGTAACAGGTCAGCCTTCTTCTGACCCATCTACAGCTTTCCCAGACCTTGACCTTCGTATTGCTCTACGCAAGGGCAAGCGGAAGTGTACAGCCCATTGTATCTCCAAACACCTGTCTTACAGCCTTCTCTCTCCTTCCTACAGTAGAAAACCTTATGTGCTGATTTCGGCCAAGCTTCTTGTGAAAGGAAGAGTAGAAAGTTGGGGATTTCAGCAAGAGACAAAGAAAAGGGAAGAAAAGAGAAGAAGGTCGACTAGGATAGATTGACTTAACCCTAGCCGCCAGCCCCTCATTCTATTTATAATTAACTTAAGTATGAGATATTACAAAGATGCCCTTAGTAGGGCAGCAACTCAACCTAAGTAATTACAACTCTTTAAAAAATAAAGACTAATGGGCCCAAGGCCCAACAACATCTTAATTTAAAAGGAAATAAACTAAACACAAGTCGGCCCACTCAACACTCCCCCTCAAGTTGGGAGTAGATGTCATACATCCCCAACTTGCGTAGATCATGCTCCAGCTTATTCTTTACAACGCCTTTTGTGAGGACAACAGCAAGCTGCAGATCAGAAGAAATGTATGGAAGACAAACTTCTCCAAAAGTTACCCTTTCTTTGATAAAATGTCTATCTACTTCAATGTGCTTAGTTCGGTCATGCGGGACTGGATTATGAGCAATATTAATTGCTGCCTAGTTATCGCAGTATAGCATCATAGGTTCTTCTGCCTGAACACCGATTTCTTCCAATAGAGAACGGATCCAGAGAAGTTCTGAAACTCCATGTGCCATGGCCCTATATTCGGCTTTTGCACTTGATCTTGCCACAACTGTTTGTTTTTTACTCTTCCATGAGACTAGGTTGCCCCCAACTAGGGTGCACTCCTGAAGTTGATCTTCTGTCATCGAGGCATCCTGCCCAGTCCGCATCTGTATAGGTCTCTAGCTTGAGCTGTCCATGATCAGTAAACAATATGCCTCTGCCTAGATGTCCCTTCAGATAAGCAAGGATCCTGTCAACTGCCTTCCAGTGCTAGTCTCGTGGAGCATGCATGTATTGGCTCACTACACTTACTGCATAGGAGATGTCCGGTCTTGTCATGCACTAGTAGCCGACTCACAAGTCTTTGGTACCTCCCAAGGTCCTTTACTAGTTCACCTTCTGATGCACTGATTCTATGGTTCTGATCAATGGGGGTGCTAGCTGCCTTTGTTCCAAGTTTCCCTGTTTCTTGGAGAAGGTCCAAGACATACTTCCTTTGAGAGATAAAAATTCCATGTTTCGATCTTGCAACTTCAATGCCTAAGAAGTATCTCAGTTCTCCAAGGTCCTTAATCTCAAATTCCTTATGCAGGTTCCTCTTCAGACTATCAATCTCACTCAGATCATTCCCAGTGACAACAATATCATCCACATAAACAATTAGGATTGACACCAAGGATCCCCTGCGCTTCACAAACAAGGTGTGATCAGATTGAGTTTGAGTGTAGCCAAAAACAATCAGGGCCTTTCTGAATCTGTCGAACCATGCTCTAGGGGATTGTTTCAAGCCATATAGTGACTTCTTCAGCCTGCATACCTTTCCCTCTTTAGCATTATCATAAAAACCAGCTGGAAGATCCATATACACCTCTTCTTGCAGATCCCCATTTAGGAAAGCATTCGTCACATCCAGTTGAAACAAGGGCCAAGAGTATGAGGCAGCAAGAGAAAGGAGTATCCGAACAAAGGTCATCTTTGCAACTGGTGCAAAAGTCTTTAGATAATCAATGCCATAGGTCTGTGTGTATCCTTTTGCAACAAGTCTTGCCTTGTACCTCTTTATGCTTCCATCTGCCTTATACTTTCCTATGTAAACCCATCTGCATCCAACTGTCTCCTTGCCTTCTGGTAGGTCCACAATCTCCCATGTTTGATTCTTAATCAAAGCCTCCATCTCTTCTTGCATAGTTGCCTTCCACTCAGGTTTGAAGAGAGCCTCACTAACACACTTGGGTATAGACACAGAATCAAGAGAAGAGAGAAAAACACGGTAGGAAGGAGAAAGTCCACTGTAGGATAAGTATTGTGATATGCAATGAGCAGTGCACTTCCTCTTCCCTTTTCTAAGAGCAATAGAGAGATCAAGGTTATCTGTAACAGTGTTAGTGGGACCAATGGGAACTGAAATAGTAGAGGGATCAAGAGGAATACCTGGATCTGTATCAACCGAATCTAGAGTCTCCAAGGGATCGACAAGAAGTGGTGTGAGTTCTGCTATAGTGGAATCAACCTCCTTATGAAGTCTCTGCCGTGAGTAATACTGTGAGACGGAACGCAAAGGGGGGTGGGGGGGGGGCAAGGTAGGTGACATCGAATGGTTGTCAAGCACAGTAGTAGGCACAGAAACTGGAACTGGAAGAGGGATAGACTGTTGACTTAATTCCCCAAAACACTCCCCCTGAGAAGGATTCCTTGAGAAGAAGTATGTAGATTCGAAAAAAGTGATGTCCATAGTAACAAACCGGTTCCCAGAGACTGGATCATAGCAGCGGTACCCTTTCTGATTCTCTGCATATCCAAGGAAGACACATTTCTTTGCCTTGGGATCAAGCTTCGAACGGTAAGGACCAAGAATATGCGCAAAGCAGACACACCCAAACACCCTTAGAGGAATATGAAACATCTCCCCCTGAGGAAAAAGAAGGCTGAATGGAGTGCTGAATCCAAGTATACGAGAAGGCATCATGTTAATCAGATATACTGCCGTGAGAACAGCATCACCCCAAAAACGAACCGGAACTGTCGTTGTGATCATCATGCTTCTTGCCGTCTCAACAATGTGTCTGTTCTTTCTCTCTGCAACACCATTCTGCTGTGGACTGTAGGAGCAGCTACTCTGATGGACAACACCATACTCCAACAGATATGAGGCAAGATGTCTCTCAAAATATTCCCTAGCATTGTCAGATCTGAACATCTTGATTCTAGTTCCAAACTGTGTTAATACCATCTGATGGAATTGTCTCACCAAGGATGGAACCTCATCACGTGATTTCATCAAGTAAATCCAGGAATATCGAGAGAAATCATCCACAAATAAGAGAAAATAGCGATAGCCGCCCATAGAGGGAACATGATAAGGGCCCCACACATCCGAATGAATAACATCAAAAAAAGAAGAACATCTTTTATTACTTGGTTTAAAAGAGTGTCTACAATGCTTTCCAAGTTCACAACCTTCACACTTCAACCTTGACAGACTCACAGACAAACAGTTTTGGAAACAAAGAACTTAAAGAAGAAAAAGACAAATGGTCCAGATAATTATGCCAAAGTATAATCTGATCCACAAGTTTTGACTCACTGCCCTTGCAAACATGATGACTTTGGTGAATTGGAAGAGTATCTAGGAGGTAGATTCCATTCACTTCACGACCACTCTCAATCGTCCTCTTTGAATCCAGATCCTGCAAAGTACAATGTCCAGGAGAAAAAATTACTGAGCAGTTCAGATTCTTAGTCAAACTACTAACAGATAACAAGTTGGTGCTCAATCTAGGAACATGGAGGATAGAGGGTAAACAAATGGAATCATTAATCTTGACAAATCCCTTCCCAGCAATAGGAACAAGGGATCCATCAGCTGTGGAGACCCTATCTCTACCAGAACTGAGCTGGTAGGAGGAGAAAATGGTGGAGCAATGGGTCATGTGCTCTGAGGCTCCAGAGTCTATAATCCAAGGAGATCTCTCCTTACCTGAAGCAGAAACATAGTTTACAGTGACATGTGGACTACCTGTGTGGGCAAGGGAGGTAGAGTGAGTTCCACCTGTGCTACCTGTACCTTGTTGTCCGGTTGCGGCTGAATTGGAACTAGTTGTATCCCTCTGATTCAGAAGTAACCCAAACCTCTCAAGCTCGGCCCTTACTGCAGCAGCTGCAACAGACTCCAAGGCAGTTGTAGTAGGGGGGGCGGAGTGTCACCAGTAACTGCCATATGTGCATTTCCTTTCTTATTCTTCAATCTGGTTAGCACAAGATGTGGGTGAAGCTTCCAGCAAGTATCTCTTGTATGCTTCGATTTCTTATAGTAGTCACAGACTAAGTCCCTTTTGTCTTCCTTCTTGTTCTCATTGCCATTTTGTTTAGGTTTCACAGCACTTACCATAGCAGACTGATCAGTCATGAGATTCTTCATCATTACATCCCTCCTGCACTCCTCCCCTGACACGAATGCATATGCTTGGGAGAGAGTGACACTGTCCCTGGAAAGAAGATGGTGTTGTGCAATGTCATACTCAGGGTTAAGGCCAGCAAGGAATTCGAACACCCTATACTTCTCTAAGTGTCTTTGATAGGTAGCTGCATCCTTGGTGGTTTCCCAAGCAAAGGTCTCTAAATGATCAATCTCCTGCCACAGGGTCTTAAGGACTGAAAAATAAGCTGCAACAGATCTATCTCCCTGCCTAGTAGCAATAATCTGATTTCTTAGTTGATAAGCCCTAGCAACATTCTCCTTCTGTGAATAGGTCTCTGCCACCCCATCCCATATCTCCTTAGCAGTGTTTGCCCATAAAAAGTTTTTACTTATATGTGGCAACATAGAATTACACAACCATGTCATTACCATATAATTTTCTTGCACCCACCGGGAGTTGCCAGTTTCGGGTTTTACCTCTTCACCAGTAATATACCCCAATTTTCCACGAGCCCCAATGGCCATCTTTGCAGATTGGGACCATTCCAAGTAATTTGTACCATCCAACCTAACTGTAGTAATGGTTCCGGCTCCGAAGGGGTCTCCAGTACCTCCTCCCACTGGTCTCATTTCATTCCCGGGCTTATATTCCACTCTGTGTCCCTCCATGTGTCTCAAAGAGGTACAGAAAACAGCTAAAAAATGCAACAAGAATAAACAAAATACCTTCTGGAACCAACGACACTCCTTTGGTGTCCTGGACTTTCTTCCCACAAAAGATTCCTTTTCGGTGGGATGGGGAGAAGAAAGAGAAGAAGCAACCGCCCTCTCTAGAGGGCCTCCAAACCACATGGAACTTGAATCGCCCCTTACAAAAAACCCAGAGGAACCCTAAAAAAATAGGGCGCCACTACCTAGGTCAAAATTGAAGAGTCCAACAAAATCAGGACTCTTCCCTTTCTCCAGTTTTTCCTGGTTCTGATGAGAAACCCTAGACCAGCTATAGGGCATACAGATCCACCAAGAAAATCCAAAAACTGGGCTTACCTGAAAGCTTCAATCAACCTCTTAAATCTCCATGCAGTCGACCGATCTAGGGCTGCAGGAACGAATCTCTTCAAGAACCTTCAACCCGCTCTGATACCAAGTAGAAAACCTTATGTGCTGATTTCGGCCAAGCTTCTTGTGAAAGGAAGAGTAGAAAGTTGGGGATTTCAGCAAGAGACAAAGGAAAGGGAAGAAAAGAGAAGAAGGTCGACTAGGATAGATTGACTTAACCCTAGCCGCCGGCCCCTCATTCTATTTATAATTAACTTAAGTATGAGATATTACAAAGATGCCCTTAGTAGGGCAGCAACTCAACCTAAGTAATTACAACTCTTTAAAAAATAAAGACTAATGGGCCCAAGGCCCAACAACATCTTAATTTAAAAGGAAATAAACTAAACACAAGTCGGCCCACTCAACACCTACTACTCTTTTCTTGCATTTGTTTCTTCCCATGTGATACCCAGGTCCGTACCGGAAGCCTTATCTCAACCTGAATGGAGGGATGCTATGATGGCTGAACTGGATGCTTTGCATAAGAACCATACATGGGATATTGTTGACTTTCCTGAAGGAAAGGAACCAGTGGGTTGTAAATGGGTGTTTACCATTAAATATCATTCTGATGGCTCTATTGAGAGGTTTAAGGCTAGGCTGGTTGCTAAGGGCTACACTCAAATGTATGGCATTGACTATCTTGAGACATTTGCTCCTATCGCTAAGATGACCTCAGTCAGAGTTTTGATATCTCTAACCGCTACACCAGTTTGATGTTAAAAATGCCTTGTTGAATGGAGATCTGCATGAAGAGGTCTATAAGTCTTTGCCTCCAGGGGTGTATGGGAAGGAAATGCAAGGCAAGGTGTGTAAACTGCAGAAATCTATTTATGGTCTCAAACAGTCTCCTCGGGCTTGGTTTGAGAGGTTTAGGGCTGCTCTTGTCTCCTTTAGCTACACACAAACTCAATCTGATCATACCCTGTTCTTGAAGACAAATGGCTCTCTGGTGACCTTTTTGATAGTTTATGTTGATGATATTGTGGTCACGGGTAATGACACTCAAGATGTCAGTAAACTAAAATGGTTTCTCAACTCTGAATTTGAGATCAAGGATTTGGGAGATCTTCGGTATTTTTTGGGCATTGAAGTTGGCTAGATCTAAGGATGGTATCTTCATTTCTAAGCGTAAATATGTCCTTGACCTCCTTGCTGAGACTGGTAAACTTGGAGCTAAACCAATCTCCACTCCTATTGATCCTAATCATAAACTTTCTGCTGCAGATGGTGAGCTTTTATTTGATAAGGGGGTGTTTCAGAGACTGTTTGGAAAGTTGTTATATCTTTGCATGACTCGGCCAAATATTTCCTATGCAATAAGTGTTATTAGTCAATCTATGCATTCTCATAGAGATACCCATTTAGCTGCTGCAAAAAGGGTTCTGTGTTACTTGAAAGGTACTCCAGGGAAATGTATTCTTTTTGCTAAACATGGACACATGAAGCTGGAAGCTTTAACTAATGCTGATTGGGCAGGATGTATTGATGATAGGAGATCCACCTCAGGCTATTGTGCTCTATCGCTGGGAACATTGTGTCATGGAGGAGTAAGAAATAGTCTGTAGTTGCTAGATCCTCAGCTGAATCAGAATACAGGGCAATGGCACATGGTATGTCATAATTACTATGGCGACGATCCCTTCTAGAAGAATTGGGGGTTGACTACGAGAAGCCAATGATGTTCTACTGTGACAACCAAGCAGCTATCAACATTGCACATAATCTTGTTCAACATGACAGAACTAAGCACATTGAGGTTGACAGACATTTTATAAGGGAAAGAGTTTCCTCGGGAGAAGTTTGTTTGCCATTCATCACATCAGACGAGCAACTGGCTGATATCTTGACCAAGGGAGTTCCAAGAGGGAAAATGACACTATATATAAGCAAGCTGGGCATGATTGACATCTATGCTCAGCTTGAGGGGGAGTGTAAAGAGACTGGGCTGAATGGGTCCTAGTATCTTCTCTTGTAATATTTTTTCTTTTATTGTTGGCTAATGGGCCTGTTATTTCTTTTTGTTTAATCTCTTTATGTTACTGCTTAGCTGGCCGCCCACTTAAGGGCATACTTGTCATTACTCTAACTTTAATTCTTAATAAAAAAAGGATTAGAGGAGAAAGGGAAGATAATTCAATTCTTCTTCTTCTTCCTTCTCTTTTCACCATCTTCTTCTCGTGTTGCTGCTCTTACTTCTCTTCTTCATTTTTCTTCTAATCTTCAAATTTACACCTAATATTTGAGGACTGATTTACATCTGAAACCCCTTATCTTCAAATTCAGGGTGAGCAAAAACCCATTTCAGCATCAAATATCTTTCAACTAATAGAAGCTTTCATATATCTAAAAGGAAATATGCATGCATTACAAACGAAAGCACATATAGGTCATAATACAAAAGAGGAAACATATAAAATTAATAGGAAAGCAGGTAGCAAATCCATCCAATTGATCTTTGGTCTTAACCCAAAAAATGTTTCAAATCCTAGAGCTACACTCATTTAACTGTTCTGGAAATTGTACAAATATACAAGACATCAAAAACACCAAATAACAATAGTGCTCAAGTCAGGATTTCCCATAAAGATAGAGAACATGCCTTTTACAGGACAAAGGCAACATTCCCGTTTGACCTCGGGTGTTTCACATGCTCTACAAACCCACGAAGTGAAATCACAAACATTTCTTGCTCCATAGCATTCTTGGTGGACTGCAATTTGACATCTGTGACAAATAGCCACAAGTCAAATGATTTAATTTCATGTACTTCAGTCAAAATACTTATATGAAAAAACCTTCTGGAAACAAATAATTGGGCTACCTATTGCAGATAATTATTTTATTGTATTCCCAATCTTCAACCCATCGACAGATAGCACATCGTTCTGTTGTCCACTTTGCAAATACGGGCTCATACTTCTCTGTCACAGTGAAATGGTCAAGTTACATAAATGCAAAGGATCTCAGCTGCTAGTACAGCCACAAGAAACTTAATCAAAAGGAGAAGACTGTTATAGGAAGAACCAGCTCATTCAGGGCCATACTTTCTATCAAAGTGAAATCAGAATATTACTAACGTAATAGAGTTGAACTATATAAAGAATCTTCGATGCAGGTACCGCCAAGAGAAATACAAAGTCGGGTGGAAATATGACAAAAAATTACCTTGCAAGAAATCTAGCAGTTTCTGTTTCCTTAACTTTGGAGAAGACCGTTTAAAAGGATTTACAGAAACAAGAGAACGCTCATGATACTCTGCCATTTGGAACATCTGCAAATTTAACAAAATTAATGTGAAAAAGTGCTTATTATAAAGGAAGATTACTTGATCACTAAGACAATCCACTCAACAATTGAAGATAAAAAGGGATAAAATGCTGCATCAAAACAGAGCTGAAATGCAAAAGACCCTTGTGGTTTATGTGAAAATATATATTGAAAGGTTCTTTAGATTGTAATTAGTGATACTCAATTTCAATGACTGTTCATTAAAGAAGCCGGGTCTTTCAAGGTGAGGAGCCTTCAGGATTCAGAATGAAAAAACATGCAAGCTTTTTGGGTCTCATAGGATTTAGGGACTCCCTTCAAGCAGAAATTAAAACCTACCTTACAAGGTTTGAGATTGATGACAACAATGAGTTCTTGGCATATTTAGGGGATTCAGAAACAGTAATTGGGTGGTTCAGGAGGAAGTGATGGCCCATGGCTTTTAATGCACCACATTAGAGAGCTAGAGTTTTGGCATCTAGAGCAAACAGCTTGTTCAGGTATATGGAGATCAACAAACTCTCCTCAAAGAGAACCCAGATAGAGTTGTGGGAGAGCATTGATGCATTGGAGTGCTACAATTCCAGAATAATGCCTCAATAGCATTTGTTTATTTTTCAATTTTTAGAAAACCAGACTGGAGCAGTGAGTTGGGCTGGTTAAACTGTGACCCGGGCCCCAAGCTGGTTTGATCATACCCTAAAACCGTTGTCACCAAAAAAGGCCAAAAATGGCAGGTTGCCCAGTCCAACATGAGAACTGGTGAACCAGTCCTGGTTTCATAAAACTGGCCAGTCTTTTGTCAACTTTTTCTATCTATATGCAAACTTCCTAGAGGCCATAACTATGTAGTCAGTTGCCCAATTGTGATGATTTTTTTTATTTTGGGTAACTTTTCATGATCTACGCATTCCAATGTGACAAAGGCACCTTGCCCCACTATTTTACCAAAAATGACTTTTTTGGCCTCAAATCTCAATTTTTCGTATAAAAAATTAAAACTAGAATAAAAAATATATGTTAGAGCACAATGTAATTATATATTTTGTTATATGTTTGTAATTAATATTATTTATGTATATATTAAATAATTATGCATAATTGCATATTACATAGTACATACATTATATAAATTTTTAATTTATTATGTCATGTTTTGTTTTGAAGATAAATAAAGAAGAAAATTTATTAAGACAATACAAAGCAAGGTGATGAGCAATCATAGCTTTATTTATTATGTCATCATGGTTCAACCTCAGTTGAACTTCTCCACTTTCGGTTCAATGCCCAGTCTGGTTCTCTGAACAATGTTATATATGCATGCCAGTAATGACATTTTAAAATTTTAAAAAAAAAAAAAAAAGCTACCAAAGATGTCTTTTGTCGTATGCTAAGCAGTCAGCATAAAAAGCAATTTGTTTAAAATATAATCTGATTTTGTAAATGACAAGATCCAAAGATGTGCGAAAAAAAGCATTACAATCATAGTGTTGACCATGAGATTTGACATCAAAGTTCTAATTATTAATCCAAAGAGGAAAGAATATGGTAGGATGCTGAAAGTAACAGGATACAATCAAATACAAACCCATTGTTCCAATGGTAGCATTAAACCTTTGACTTTAACACTTGTCTTCCAATTTTTCTTTTTGGAACCTGTATGTCGCTCCCAATCACTAAGAGATCGCTTTTCCTTCCCACATGACCCACAATTACAAACAACTCTGAAATAGAAATTAAGCAAATATTAATAAGTTAATTTCTCGATCTCAAAATTGAAATGAGGCCAATTATTTTGCATAGCATAAACCAAGGTTCCAAACTTCAAGAATCAACAAAATCTGGCTTTTCAAAGCCGAAAATATGTCCAACAAGTAACTTTAATAGCCAAGCCTTCAATTATCACTACTTGAAGTGGGATTAAGCCTCTCATTTTCTCACATACCTTAATAAAGCCAATTAATTGGCCAATATGATGGTATGTGGTGATTTTTAAATTGAATTTGGGAATATGTAATTTTTCTTGTGATCATTTATCCCTCTTTTCTTATGCTATTTTTCTTTATTAAAATAAATAAGGCATAATAATTACTTCAAAATGGGCCTCATGTCTGTGTCAGCCCCTTCATTTTTGACGATGAATTCCTTATCCAGCACTTTGTTCATGCCATGCAATGAAGCGTAAGTCATGTAAAAGCTAATTCACACTTTCACCTCAGGTACACGAATCCTCTTTCATATTTCATTCTATCAATAGCTATATCTTTTTTTAATGAATTTCTATCAATAGCTATATCCTCTACCAAATTGTTAGTTGTTAGGTCATTCCTCATAGTTTCAACTAACATACTTTACGGAACCCTAACTCTTTTATACTATCAAATTGAATCAAGTCACTCCATACTGTTACAGTATGTGAACTTGCACTCATTGTGCATGACCATATTGTCTTGGTCAATTTTTCCCTCATTTCATTACCTAGTAAGGCTAGGTTACCCCTAGGATGCAAGGAATCCACTCATTAGTCACCTCTAATTCCACATTTCTAGTATTGACACTAAACTTACCATCCTAAAACATTTAGGTTGTTTTCGGTACCTTTGTTGTTTCTACCTGAAGCGTTTTGGGTTGATCAATACTAATTGGCATACAACCATTATTTGAGGTTGTTTATAGTTGAAAAAGGCATACCTCAAAAACGCATGTGTAGGCTGCTTGTACGTAAAATTGACTTTTCAGGTTGAAACAGCAATGGTACTAATCATTCACTTCCTGTTTACTAACTTTCCCTATACCATATACCACCAGGAGTAGCTAAAAGGCTTGAATCAAAGATGAGAAAAATCCTATGGGCCAGCTGGAAAGAAGAATTTAAATTCCACTTGGTGAAATGGGGCCAAACTTGTAAGCCATCAAGGGGAGGCTTAGGTATAAGAAAGTTAAGGTAGATGATGAAGCTCTGCCAGAAAAAAAAAATGATAAGCAAATAAGAAGCTAATAAAGATCATTTATCAAAAAAAAAAATAAGAAGCTAATAAAGATGGCAGGTTGGGAGGAATCAGCCAGCTTCTATTAAACAACTCAAGGAAATGGGCCCAAATTGAATAGATGAAAGTGCAATGAAGCAGAATGTGATTGACATGACAGACTCTTGATCTGTACCACACAGGCTGCAAAGGTTTTTAACCAGCATGCCTCTACTCCCAAGATGGTCATGGTTAAAGTTCTGTCCCTAGCTACAGTCCACAAGAAGACTGTCTTGGGTGGAGCTTGTACTTTCCATATCCAGGCACACAGGGCTACAAGATTAGAAGGAAGCTAGTGCCAGCCTGTAGCAAGATCAGGATGAGAATGAACCTAATCTATCATCACACCACTCTCTACAATTTGCTGCCCCTGGTAAAATATGATATTCATACAAGCTGGAAAGCAAGGATCTACGGCTTATACCTCCCTGTCATTCATGCTCCTTCTGAAAGAAGAAATCCAAACCAGCAAAATGGTTATGAAGATTCAATGAAGAACCACATAGTTTGTCAAGGCAGCTTATCTCAAGTAAATGTGGCACTAGAAATCTTGGTTGGGACCAAGGCAATGTTACACATAATTACAGCTGTGCACCATTTAAAGGGATTGCTTCAGTTCCACAGGAATTCTGTAGAGGAAATAAATATAAAATTGGGCAAGGAAATAGAATCAAATTCTGGCAGGATCATTGGTGTGATGACAATCCCCCAAAGGTCTCCTTTTCACCGCTTTATGAAATAGCCCAAAACAAAGAAGACTTGGTGAGTGATTGCTTTGAACTTCATATCAACACGGCTGTATGGTGCCCCAGAATCTAAATTTAGAAGGGAACTCAATAGTTGGGATATCCCTCTTCTCTCAGACATGTTGGATAAACTACAGGACATACCTCCGAATATGGATCAGATTGACAGAAGGGTAAAGAAGTGGCACAGATCTGGATCGTTCTCAGTAAATCCATGCTCAAACACCTGAATTCTGAGTCTGCAGGTTTCTTCCTGGCTGATAGAATTTGGGTCCCAGACCTACCTTCTAAAGTGGCAGCCTTCTTAGCCTGGACAGCTGCCCTGGAGAAAAACCTCACTGCTGACATCCTGTTAAAAGAGGTATTCCCTTAAACAGTCCCATTTGTGTGCTTTGCTCTGGGGACAATAAATCTGTAAACCATCTTTTACTGCACCGCAAATTCTCTAGTTCTCTTTGACTGGCTGCTTTAAAGTGTTTTAGGGTGGTAGGATGCTCCCCAGTATCTATTCTGGCCATATTCAGTGAATGGTACCTCGGCGGGCTAAGTAAAAAAAGGGGCAAATTATTATGGAAAATGTGCCCAGCTGCTATAATTTGGATTCTATGGAGTGAAAGAAACGATAGAATCTTTAAAGGTCAATCCAATCAGAAGAGAAAGTAATGAACAGGTTCACGGGTACCCTAACCCTATGTTCTTAGCTTGGAATCTTCAAACAATCAAACCCTTTCAAGGAATACCTTATAGTTCTTTTTTTACAGAGATTCTCTTTTTGTAAACAGAATACATAGAAATGCTTAACTCTTTGTTCTGTTTGTACATTCCCATTGTGCAGTCCCTTATTGTACACAGGTCTCTCCTCTATACATTAATGAAATACTATACTTAAAACTTTTCAAAAAAAAAATGTTTTAGGTAGAAACAGCAAAGGTACCAAATACAACCTTAGTAGCACAGTTGGAATAATGTATTTTAGACTAACAGTGGGTCCAAAACCAAGAAAAAAATTATTGAAATTTGAAAACATTCAAACTCTGATATGCAGAGCATGTTCAAATTTCAGATATACCATTATCTGATAAGACTCAATCCATCCACACTTCCACAGCCCTGTTTACTATAGGGGTGTCAATGGACCGGTTTTGGATTGGACCCCATCCAAACCAAAATCAATTTGGACAGATTGGATGGACCAACAGGACATATTGAATTGGACCAGTCCAGACTTAATTGTCCAAAGTATTTATTGGAATGGATTGGACCTGTTCCATCCGTAATGAATTTATATTGGATTGGGTTGGGTTGAGCCAATATCTGGTCCATTGATAGAAGATAAGAAGATAGGTGTCAACGGACCAGGTTTGGGTTAGAACTAATCTAAATTAAAACACATTTAAACAGATTGGACGGCCCAGACATTGATGGTCCAAAATATTCATTGGATTGGATTGGACCTAGCCCATTTGTAATGGACTCACATTGGACTGGATCGGATTGGACCAAATCCAGTCCAATTGACATCCCTGCTGTTTACCATAACTAATAAATATATCATTCCATTTTCTCATCAGAGATGTCTCTGAAGGTTAATAAAAGAGCCTTCTTATCAAAAGTTTGATACTTACAAATGAAGACTTGGAAAATATGTCCCATCCACGCCACAGCACATAACATCTATTTTGTCCGGCATCACAAATTGCTCAGTACTTTTGTTAGATCTGTTTCAAAAAAGTGTACAGATGCCACATGGAAATATAATTCAAAATTCCACAAGCAAAAGAGACATGGTAATTCCTGAAAAATAAGTTGTTTGAAAAAGCAAATAAGATTCTATAAGCATACTTATTCTTTTGCTGACATTTTTCTGAATCTGATAGTTCAAAGTTAAATTTTGCTTTGCAGTCGGGGCAGTAATAATCAGTGTCTTCCAGATCCTTTGACAAACAATAACCAAGTCAGTGTACCTACCTTTCAGCAAAAGGAAGAAATAGCAAGTAGAATAAAACACCATACAATAAACATTAATATTCTGATTATTCCAGTATGAGTCATGTCCAAACCTTGAAAACATTGCTGGTGATTTTGTCACACTCCGCATGAACCCATACTTTACATCCATCACAACGTACCTATTCAAGTAACAACAAAATTCATAAACAAAGTGTTATTATATTGAGAAGCATTGACCCTTCAGGTTGTAGACTGCTCACCCAACTCCCACCATCAGAATGATGCCAAATTTTCTTGCATATGCCACAATACTGTTTTGATTTTAATAACTGCAACAACAGTGAACCCAACTATGAAAATCTAGATAGGCTATTGCACATGTGCAAGTTATCTGTGAAAACAAAAGTTTTATCTGAAGTAACCATGATTAAAGATAATAGTATACGAACCCTAGCACAATGTTTACATAAAAATTGGCCTTTAGGAGTTGATCCCTTCAATTTCTTCATAGCTTTAAAGGTTATACTCAACCCACAGCCATCACAGGGCCGTGCACCTTTCTTCTCCTCAAATGCATCCTGCACAGAAATGGTTGAGAATACATGATAAAGAAAGAGAAATTTCGAACTCAGGAATTGTTAGTGCATGATAGCCATAAGTTAGCATAAACTCCAAAAGAATTGATTTTGAGATACTATTAAACAGTACGACAATGCATTGGAAACATAACAGAGAGGAGGTTCCATATATCAAAATCCAAAACTGTTGTGATGTTTCTGGTGATGTCTCAATAATCACATGTCAAATGTTCAAGTTTGTTAGAGAGAGGTTTTTATGGTGTATCTCAGCAAAGCCAGCAATTGAGAGTTTACCGGGTGGTCCAGGTCTAAGATCTACAATCGTTTTTATTATTAAAGAAAAGATTTGATAATCCCCCGTAGCAACTGTGCATAGCTTGAGAAAAGGAAGGGGGGGGGAATGACTTGAATGTGTGAAACAACTTGCCTGGTCCAGGGAGTAGCACTCTTGATCCTCGTTTGAACCAGTAGCCTCTTGAACCCCTCTAGGAATAGATTGATCATAAGTTGGTTGTCCAGCCACCACATTCATATCCTCCGCAGGCACTTCCATAAAACCATGTTCTGCTAAAAATGCCTCTTCTATAGCCATCCGAAAATCACTGGGTTTGCTTTTGTACAATTGGGTCTGCCCCTGAAATCTGAATAAACAAAATTTGTGGAATCAAAAGCTGTATTTCTTGCACTCAATGTCACAGAAAAAGAAAAACAAAACTCAATGCTACAAACCTGTCCAAATAATCTATAAATGGAAAAATCATCCCATGTTTCACCCATGCATACTCCTGCTCATCACCAGTTAATTGGAATCATAATTAAATGAGCAAATAGCGTTTTGTAAATATAAATGAAAAAAAACGCAGAGAGAGAGAGAGTCCTACCCTTTCTTTCCTATTTCTGGAGTAGCCGAAGAACATTACACAAATGGCTCCCGCAACACAAGAATTCAAAACCGTTTCAGGAGCTTGCGACATTGGATCAATAACGATAGCAGGCCAAGCAGGATACCTCTTCCCAGATTTTGCCCAAACAATGTCACCCAAAACAAAGTCCTCCGGTCTATAGAAACCCTTTCGTTTCTCGCTGTTCTCCTTAGTTGGTTTATATTCGCCTGTCAATTCAAGCTCCTTAAGTTCTTCCAAGGCTGGAAACCTCTCAACTTCAACGGGAGCCTCGTGAAGAGAGGTAAGAGAACTCCGCGAGCTAGGATTCTTTCTAATATCGAAGTTCTTCGACACCGAATAACCCATCTCTTCTTCTTCCTCTTCTTCTTCTTCTACTTCTTCTTCTTCTTCCTCTTCTTCTTCTTCATCTTCTTCTTCTTGGCATTCTTCTGCGAACAACCGAGTGTACTTAGTGCTATAGTGGCCGAACTTATCCTGCTTGCGTTGTTTCTTATTAAGCCGGGTGTCAAATTTTAGGCTTTTAAAGCTAAATTTATCATTCTTAGGGACTGCAGCTTCGGTGTCGAAACCAGTTTCTAGGACACTCGATTTGGTCTTCTCTTTCTTCCACGGATGAAGAACAGAATCATTGAAGCGAGAAGGGAGCACCTGAACGCGTCCTCGAGACGTCTTGACGAGTGGTGGTCGAAAAGCCTCTGCATTCTGAATCTTCGCATTCAAACCGTCTCGTCTCTTGGACACCGACTCCGCCTCCGCGGGGTAAGAAGACAATTCGGTACACCATGAAGCCGCAACGCTACTGAACTCCTCGCCGTCATCCCGGAACCCTCTCTGGAGACCGTAACCGGTGAAAGGGAGTATCCCGGCGGCGACCTCTCCGAGTAGATCAAGAGGGTAGTACTCGTTCTCCTTCCGCTTCTTTGCGTTCCTTAAGGTCTCGTCTTCCTCGTAACCTAGCTTCTCGGCTCTGCACCGCTTGAGATTGGGCATTTTCGTTTTCAAGTTCCGTTTGATTATCATCCTCCCTAATTGCAGGAACAACGCAATAAGAAACGAAATTTCTCTCTTAAGACAGAGAGAAACCCTAATTTCACAACGAAACCCTCGAACCCGGCCACGGAATTAGGAGAAAACGAAACTCCACATTATCGATTCCGTTTCTCCTTTCATGGTAGTCCACTCCAGTAAGAAAGGGAGCAAATTTTATCTTCCAAATCAAACAGAAACCCCAGTAAAACCCCTAATTACGCCCGCGAAACCCTAAATTGGAAAAACGAACCGAAGGTCAGAGGAATTCGAGAGAGAGAACCCAATCTTTGTTAGCGGACTAATGCACAAAGACCAGTGAGAAAACAAAACTAATCTCCGAAGCGAAAAAAAAAATCAAGCAGGAAACTCGACGAATTAAGCGGGTGAAAATCCAGCAGCACCTTGAGTGACAAGACGGGAATGGAGAGGCGAAATTCGAGCAGTTAAAGGATTAGGGGATCTGTGCGGCAAGCTCCAACTGCCTCTGGGTCGAAGGGAACAATAACGTGTTTTTTTTTATATATCCTATTATATTTATTTAATAACTTTTATAAAATACAAGTAACGTGGCATCTTAGCAAATTTTTTCTTGTTCGTCTTTTGGCTCCAAACTTAAATCCAAATCGAAAAGGGTGAAAGAAAAGCGAGGGAGATCATGGAGGGGTCCGCGGGAACGGCGAATTAATGCGTAACAAATAATGCCTTTGAGCTTTGATGGACATCGCTGATCGCTCGCGTTGTGTCTCTGTTTCTCGTTCCTAAGCCTTAGCTTAGCTTACCTCCTGCGCGCGCATTATATGTGCGATGTGCCCCGGGGCCTAATCCTCTATACACATCTCAGCCATGTCTGAACTCTGAAGCTGAAACAATTCAACATCGTTTGGACTTTGGACGAGGGAAGATAGGGTAAGGAAGAGAGAAAGATGATCAGTGTGAAGAAACAGTAACGCGAACGCCAAGTGAATTGGAGAAGACCTCCGTATATGTTATTGTATCAGGGGAATTATCAATCATGTGGCACTAATAAGCTCCATATGCAGGATCATAGGAATATCCGTACAAAATGAAGCTACATCGAATCTTCGATCTGCATCAATAGGGGTCAAATCGTGGTAAGTTGATAACTCAATCCTAATGTGTTCCGCATCTTTTCTTATCCATTCGTAATTCGAACCAGTTTTTTCATCAAAACCAGGTCAGAATCATTAGACATCGCCAAGAGCTCACCACCTGCAACGCTGCAACTACATCATTGATCCATGAGTTGAGACGGAGTTTCACCATTGAGAACGTCGAATTCCGATCAGGCCCGTCTCCACTCTACAGTAGTGTGGAGCCCCTGATTTCTCTAAACCTCTCCGAATTTGTAATGCAATTTACAAACCAAAGAACACGATACAAAGGATAACACATTCAACTGCGAGTCGCTAGCGTGAACTGATTCTTACCATAACCCGGCGTGCCCGTATTTCACTGGGGGTTCGCAAAGGTGTGGTGCGGCCACGATCGCAGCAATTCAAATGGCGCGGGATGATGATGATGCTGTGTATCATTGCTAACATGCGCACCTTATGCCTTGGATCTAAACGTACGCAATTTTAAGGAGGGAAAGGGATAGATGACCCGGATCAGTTCCAACTTCCAAAGATATAGGGCCCATTTGACAAGTCTTTCCATGCAGTCTCTTTGGCTGTTTACAAGACAGGAAGACCGATTTTCGGTCAACTTCTATTTGACACGTGGAAGATTTAATTGCCAAAAGATGAAATGCCAAAAAAGACGCGAAAAGCCCATTTTGGGCTGATTTTAAGAAGCTCCAAATGAAATTTCTCGCGTCTTTTACATTTTATTCTTGTGCGGAAATATGTGCATCTGTCAAACGTACTTTGGGCTGCTCAGATCTTCATGCAAAAGTTTAATGTGTCTTTTGACTATCAGAACTACTTCTTCCCAAAAAGTGCCCAGTACTTGGACGATGTTGATCTTTTTTTGGAGGGGTGGGAGGGTTGGGGGTTGACTCTATGATGCCGAGACCAATCAAAAACCTGTTATAAGTTTTTTTCGATATAATATCTTTTCGACATAATAGTCGAACCATTTCTTTTTTATTTTTTGGGTAAAATACAACTTTTCCCCTAAAGTTTCTGACAATTATAAAAACCTCCCCTTTAATTTTATTTTAACAAAAACCTCTCCTAGACTTTTAAAGAATTTGACAAAAACCTACCTTCACTGACCCATATGGAAAACGTTAAAGTGGTGCATCATTTTTTCAAAATGTCCATTTTACCCTTTTGTAAGTTAGTTTATATACTTTTACTAAAATACCCCCATTTGAAAATCGACCAAAAATTTCCCTTCGCCCTATTTATCCTTTTCTATTCCCTAAACTAAACTGTACGAGGAATGCAGATCTTTGATCTTTCATCCAAACTCTATCGGTTCAAGAAAAGAGAAATCCTTGTCATTTCCATCCTCTTTCAATGCCCCTTCAAACTCCATCAACTCAACAAGAGACAGTCGTTGACTCTTTCACCATTGAATGCGTCTCTCTCTCTCTCTCTCTAAAGAAAAGTACTTTGAAACATGTTAAGGATGGGAGCGCTTTCACTAGATGCTAAGGTTCATCTTTTCAATCAATGGTTCATCTATTATTTAGTTGTTCTGTTCGTTGGAGATTTTTGGGCTTTCAAAGTGTCTATTTGTTAAGCCTTGCCATTTGTTTCGATGCATCTTCATCCGTTGTTTCTCGATTTTCTAGAGGAAGTCTATGTAGTATTTTGATTTCATGCGGATATGTTTATAATGTCACTAAATTGTTAATAGCACTACTCAAGTACTAGGCTTGAGGCAACTTCTTAATTTTTACTGGTTAATGATGGGAGTTGGGTTTTTGTTGATTTGTAGTGAATAATGAAATAAGGATGTCCCCATGGTGCTTATCAATATGCATAGTTGTAGCCTTGACTATAAAATCAAGATGAATTTGGGTACTTCCGCGCTTATTTTCTTTTCCCTATTAACACAATGAATTATTTGCTTCTTATTTTTTTTATCATTTTGATGTCATAATATTAATAACATTATTGTAAATGTCCAAAAGCTAAGAGAGGGAAGAGGAAGCGGAAGCAGAAGTAAAAGAGCATATTATAAGATATATTCATAGAGGCCATTTTGAGTAACCTTAATGTAATCCATTTTATAATAGAAATCCAATTTCAATTCCACATCCTCTCTCTCTCTACAATGATTCAGTTGAACATGCCTATAAATGGGCTCTTTGGTGTCTTCACAATTCTAATGGAACGATCGACTACTAACACAAGGAATGATGTAATTCTTATTTTGAATAGCTTGGATAGTATTGAGTACAGATGTTAACTAAATTCACTATCAAATCCAACGGACTACTTCCCTTGAAAAACAAGCAAACAATAAGTGTAATAGTGTATTCAGTAAAAACAAATAAAGGATTTCAGCTATTATGAAATAGAATTGTCTCTTAATCTGATCTAACAATGTTGATAGGAAATGAAAAATGCCAATTGGTAGCTGGGTCAGCATCTCACTGAGCCTAGTCCTATATGATGTTTTTATCTTGCAAGGTGGCATGGGCTTGTCACATAAGCATTGGTTGTGGGCGTAAGCAGCCACAGGGAAAATGTTGAATGGCCTTCCTTGTGGTATCCCTCCACAAAGTTTGTTTGCCTTGAAACTTGCATGCCTAAGACTCTGTAGGCCTAGAAAACTGACTGGGATCTTGCCACTAAGAGCATTGATGTCTTGCCACTAAGAGCAGTGATGGACAAGTCGAGCCATTCCAACTTTGGTAACTGGCCTAAGCTTGCAAGGATGGTGCCATTAATCTAGTTCCTTAAAACATCAAACCTTTCTAGTTCAATCAGGTTTGAGACTGAATATGGGATTTGACCTGAAATTCTGTTGCTTGCCAAGTTTAGCAGTTTCAAACCGGAACCTTCACTAAACTCTAGAATCTCACACGTGATTTTATTATTTAAGATGTCTACAAGCTCCAGAAATCTGATTTTGTTAGTGTCTAAAAGCGTTGATAGGAGTCCCTAAAGTTGATGTGAGTAGGGATTAATAGAGGAAAGTGTATCTGGTAATGCAATCGTTGAAATGTTTGACCTCAACGGGTTGTTTGTGAGCTTAATCTTCTGTAAACTTGACATGTTTGTGAATAAATTCTAAAACCCACCTTGAAGAAAGTTGTCAGAGAGGTCAATGGAGTTCAAAGAAACCCCATTGTCTCAAGCATTAAATGTTGCTTTTTTCTTAACCAGAGTAAGCTTCTGCGGTGAAAGAGTCAACGATTGCCTCTTCTTGAGTTGATGGAGTTTGAAGGGACATTAAAAGAGGAGGAATAAAATGGCAAAGACTTTTCAAGATTTCTCTTTTCTGGAATCGATAATGATTTGATGAAAGATCAAGGAGTTGTGTTCCTCGTACGGTTGAGTTCAGGGATTATAAAAGGATAAATAGGTTGAAGGGAGTTTTTTGGCCGATTTTCAAATGGGGGTATTTCAATAAAAGTATATTAACTAACTTACAAAAGGGTAAAATGGATATTTCAAAAGAACATGACACACTGGTTTAATGTTTTCCGTCTGGTAAGTGATGGAAGGGAGGTTTTTGTCAAATTCTTTAAAAGTCTAAGAGGGGTTTTCCTTAAAGTGAAACTAAAGGAGAGGTTTTTATGATTGTTAAAAACTTCAGGGGAGGTTTTTGCATTTTTACCCTTAATTTTTTTAATGCGTTGTGCCCACTCTCGCTTTAGAAAGTGATAACTGGCAAGCGCCTTACAAGACGGTGAGTCATGTTGTATGTAGCGAAGTTGTTTACCAACGGACTCAAACTCGTTGTAAATCAGTGAATGACAATGACTTGTTGATTCCACTAAATGAGAAAAAATTTATCATATATTCATACTTACTAAGAAAAGGGGCTATGTCCACATGCGGTGGCAAGGAATGATCAACTCATGAAGTCTTTCATTCCCCTTTATGCAAAAGATAAAGAAAAAGATAAAGATAATTTAATTCTTCTTTCACCCTCTCCCCTTTTGTTTTTTTTAATCCATAATGGAAGTCACGTGATACAAGGGTGATGATTGAACTTGGATCCATGGATCGGGTTGGGGCTAAAGTTTTTGGTAGATAAGGTGAACTTGTAACTCGAGCCCACTAAAAGCCTCCATCAATGATGAGTTGGGCTTATTTAAGATGGTGTAGACATGATGTTTCATGCTTGACCAATCTCTTAAAATTTAATGAAATTAATCAAATCAAGCACTTTAATATTTAGGATGATAACATGCCACGCTTTCGTAGTCATTATCTTAGAGGTCTCATTTTGGGCATTTCTCACTCTAGTGGCAGGTCACCATGGTTCACACTAAGGTGGTAGTTATCTCTTTCCTTATGTTGGCTTTTACTCTGTTTTAAGTAGCCTTTTGTGTGGTAGCTTTCATTTTGTTCTAAGTAGCCTTTTTCCCAAACAATCCTCACCATGATTCACATTTGAGACGTAGTGGTAGGCTTCTATATCAAATGTTGTGCACTTGACCAATACACCAAAAGCCTTAAAACTAATTAAACGCACCAAGCCAAGCACTTTAACATTTAGGACCATAACACATATAAATTAGTAGGCCAAAGTGACAAATTTAATTTACATGGTAGCCTCCAAATTTAATGTGGGTCTCCATAGGTCCAAGGCCCAAGTCTATACAAATATTACTCATGACCCAATGATTGAAGTATACCAAGTCCAATTGGGCCCATGCCTTATTGTAATAAAATGAGCCCCTTTGGCAAAACCACTAACTCTTACACAATAGAGCATGTGTGGGAGTTAACCCTAACCTAACATCCCGCTTGCATGTGATAGATTAGCAAAATGGGCTGAAGTGGCAATTCTAATCCTAGGCTATAATTAGCTTTGCTTAGGGAAAAAGATCACCACTTTGTTCAAAAACCTAAAAAACCTCAGCATGTAAAATTCCATGGCAAAACTCTTCAATTTGACTGTTAAAAAAGTGATATTCCATTATGGGTTGTCTTGTTAACTAATAAACCATTGACCCAAACCAAATCTGTCAATTTACACCTCTAATCAAAGATCCATCACTTCCACCAGACTCAAGACATTAAAAAATGCCCACCCAACGAATTTCATCACAAAATTTCCTCGTTTGACCCTTCATCAAATAAAGATTATATTTCAGCAAATCTCATTGATCCAAATTTGTTAGCCATAGATTTCCATCACTCAACACATCACCACTATGTTCAAAGACCCAAAAAGCCCTAGGATGTCAAATTCCATGTCCTAGTTCACCCGTTTGACCATTAAACTAGGAAGATGTCATTTCGACGCGCCAGATTGAATCGCAACCCCATTTATTCCAATTTGAAACCTCAAAAGGGTGACGTCTGATGTCGGACCCATTTTTTAATTGTTCAAACACTTGGACTAGTGAAATTGAGCCTAATAAACCCAAAAAGCCTAAATGCCCAAAGATATCCCCACTTAAAATTAAGAAAAGACAAAACCACTTTTAAAAGTTCATCAAATTTATATTCTTTGCCATTGTTAGGCCCAAATACGGGACTGCAACGTCCAGGATGCCCCAAACTCCCATTGGACGCACAAAACCCATGAACACCACCTTAAATCGAAGAAAACCTTTCACCAAAGAAGAAGGCTTGACTGTACAACATTTTTTTTTTGAAAAATCTTTACCCATTTTGTGAAAAAAGTTGTTTTCAAGCCTAGGTCCTTTGATTTGATGAATTTCATAACTTTTACCATTCCCTTCTCTATAAATACTAATCCAACTTGAGCTCAATGGAGAAAGAGAGGAGTCAAGATAAAGGAAAGACAGAAAGGAAGAGCCAAAGGAGCATTCCCAACTCTTATAAATGCCCCATTTGTGAGAAAATCCCCAAACATTTGGACCTGAAAATTCGAATCCACCCACCATGTTTCAGATCTAAAACTAGCACAATATATCCAAACTTCCAATTATCTAAAATCTCTTCCAAGCTCTTCCGAGCTCTCTTTTCGTTCAATTCAGCTGCAGGAATCTTAGAAACAAGGTAACATACGAGAGGTAAGCCTCTCACCACCTTCGTAGCTCAAGTTTGTCTTTTATGGGTTGTTTGAAAGTTCTGAGACTTTGAAGAACCATTGTTCTCGATTTCTTCAAGACTAAAATATAGGTAGAGAGGTGAGGATCTTAGGGAAGTCAATACCTAAGACCCGATAACGTCACCTCAAAATTGGCCTTAAGAGAAGTTGAGAACATGTTTCTTCAGATTTCGAAAATTCCAACAACTTTTTTTTTCTGTTTTTTTTTCCGCGCAAAATAAAGCCTGAACAACTCCTGCATGGGGCTGCTGTAGTAGCTTTGAGAGGGGTGCCTAACACCTTCCCTCAGAGGTGAGGATCTTAGGGAAGTCAATACCTAAGACCCGATAACGTCACCTCAAAATTGGCCTTAAGAGAAGTTGAGAACATGTTTCTTCAGATTTCGAAAATTCCAACAACTTTTTTTTTCTGTTTTTTTTTCCGCGCAAAATAAAGCCTGAACAACTCCTGCATGGGGCTGCTATAGTAGCTTTGAGAGGGGTGCCTAACACCTTCCCTCTCACAATCCTTAGGATCCAAAAATCCGTCGGTTAGGTGCCTTTTCATGGCGAAAAAACGGAGTCACTATCAAATCAAATAAATCGATTTTTGAATATAAAAATGAGGGCCCATTTCATCTGAAAAATGGGTGACAACTCCATTTCTTTGAGCCAGCCATGAGTTTACCCGAGCTCACACCTAGTTCAAGTTCAAGAGAAAAGAATGAAGAAAAACAACTTCTTAATTATCTACTTTATACTTGGATTCAAGCTCTCCAAAGAAGATCAAGCCACAACAAGAAAATCTTTCTTGTAGAAGCATTATTCATAGCCAATCAAGCACAAAGCCCAAAGTGAAGAAATTTACACCAACTCTTCAAAACACCAAAATCGAGTAAATCTATGCCAATGCTTTGCGAAAACATGAAAAACATGTCAACGACCCCCATCTTTACCGAATTCAACTGTTGATTAGATGTTGCTCAAATCATCATACATAATCAAAGAGAGTCAATTTCCGTATACTTTTTATTACAAAATTTATTGTAGATTTTGTCTCCATGATATGAATTAATTCAATACTCGAAATTTGTATTAATGAATTACCAATTACGTACTCCAATGCTATTAAATTTGTATTAATAGATGGCTAGTTATTGCTTCAAAGTATGGTCAAGCCCGCCCATCTTTTTCTTTTTAAAGCTCTTAGGCTAAACTCAATCAACTTCAAGTTACAAATCACACCCCAAAAGATATGTGATGAAAGATGGGAGTGTACCAAGAAATTGTTCAAGTACATGAGATAGCAAATTTCGCCAAACGGTTTGCAACGTTGTTGCAATTTCTTGGATTGTAACTAAAAACATAATTATGTAACTAATGGGATAGCCTCTTGAGTTTTGCAACCACAAGCCTAAGTCGCTAAGGCGGTTCGCTGTTCTCCACCAACAAGAGGTCAACAAATAGGTTTAGCATCACTTTCAATACTTATGTCAAAGAGGTTCATAGAGAGAGAGAGGGAGAGAGCGTGCCATTTTAAGCCTTCCAGGATTGCTTAGGTTTTAGCAATTGGTGTTAGGCATCGATCCAAGGGAACTGCTCTAGAAAAGATATAGGTACCCCATTCATCTCTAATGACAATGCCTGCTCTAGATTGAGGTTGGGCCACAACACCACCAACGTTGATTTTGATAGACTTCGAGGGAGGTTTTTTTGCCATCTATAAATTTCCCTTAGTAGATGGTGTGTACCATGGAGTGGTTGTTGGACTCTCTGGTTCCCACTTGCAACTTCTGAGTGCTTTTAATCAACACAATTCTGCCCACTTGATATAAGAGCTTCCCTTTCTAAGATGCAAGTTTATTTCTTACCTTCTCTAGGACCTAATTCCATTCACCAATGAAAATTTTCTTTATGAATAATGGGTTACCTAAGTATATCTCACTAATATTATTATGGATATATTTTATAGGTTGAAAAACAAGTTGTCAGCATTCGATTTTGCTCGATTCATTGCCTGAACCCCCAATTTTCCCTGAGCATTTGATAAAACCCTTAAGATCACTCTGAAATTCAAAAAGACCTAAAAAAACCCGAATTTCAGCCCAAAAGCCCTAAGATCAACCATTAAACTTGCTCAATATATATCCGATGGCCTCGACTCCACTTACACCTTAACCATTCGATCAGACACAACCATCAAGCCCAGGACCTCCCAAAACACATACCCATGAAATTTGAACTCAAGATTCCTCTATTTACCTTTTTATCAAGCCAATATTCCCTTTTAAGCTCTCCTATTATCCTAAAGCACCCACAACCTAGATCCCTTTGATTCAAACACATTCGAACTCATCAAACCACACCATTAAACTTCAAATACATCAAAACGCCTGGCCATAAAGTTTAAAAGTCAGATTCCCCTAGTTGCCTTTTCATCAAACAAAGATTCTATTTTGGAACATCCTATTGACCCAAATTTGTACGATCTTGACCCCCCTGAACCGATCATACACCATCATTAGACTTCGGGCACACCAAAACACTTGCCCATAAAAATTTCAATCCAAAGTTCCCCAATTTACCCTCTCATCAAATAAAGGTTCCATTTCGACCCCTATTGCACTAGCAATCCATGTTCACTTGATCCAAACACATCTAAACCAATCTGACCTTGCTAATCACCGCAGAATTCTAGAAAACCCCTACATATGAATTTTCAGCCCAAAACACCTCCATTTACCCTCGATCATATGAAGATTCTGTTTCAAAACTCCAGATTAACCAAATTAGGCCCTTTCTAAATCTGCCTTATCCAGGCCCAGTTAGTCCAATCCAACCTTACCAATCAACTCATAATGTCCAAAAACTCCCCCATGGAAAATTTTAGCCAAAAATATCCTCATTTACCCTTCCATATAAAAAGATTCCATTTTTGTCCATCTTGCTAGCACACACATATGAAACCCTTCTTAGCGATTAAACCCATTTCAACCCTCCACGTTTTGAACCAAACCCCTTCATTGAACTAGAGCATCGGTTTGACCCCCTGGACCCAGTTTGGCCTAATCTTTCAAAAGTTACCGAAAACCACCCTTGGGTTTTCCAAAAATTACGAAACTGCCATTTATCCAATACTTAAGCTTGATTTTTTTTCCCATTCAAAACTTATTTATTAAAATTCATGGGTGGGTTTTGATTGGTTAAAAGTCTAAGCTTTCCATATCTATCTTTTCCGCATCATAGATTTTAATTTATTCCCAATACTGACTTGTTTGTACTTTATTAGATGTTACGATATGCGACTAGGGTCAATGAATTTTTTTTTTTTCAACAATAAAATTGGAGAGGCCATTTTTCTCATTTATGAGTATCTTTTTAACTTGGCTTGTATATGCCCAACAGTTAAACTGTTCTATCTAGGGAGCAAGAAAGAAATCTAACGAGGTGGAGAGAGAGAAAACCATCCCCTACTTGCTCCTTTTGCTATTTTCTTCATCTTCACCGTCGTCATCGTCTTCACCATCATCATCGTCTTCTTTTCTAACTGCCCTTCTCATTCTCTACTAATTATTATCTTCTTTATTATATACAATTGTTGGAAATATTGACGCTAGGGGAATTGATGTCACACAAGGTGTATGATGTCATAAGGGGAGTGTTAGAAGTTTTAATTGTTGTAAGTGTATGGTAAAATAAAAATCTGTAGGGTGGGTTTGAATGAAATTTCCTCTTTATTATAACTATCAAGTAAGCCTATACAGTGCATGGGGTTAAATAAAAATTTGATTAGATTTGGGTTCATGGATGCAAATCAGGGTTGTCCAATTCAAATAATTTCAACTATATTAGGCTTGGATTCGTAGGATTCATATGTTCATCATAAATTTGATAAACTCCTAACCCAAACCAAAGTTGAAATCATATTTGGGCTTCATGTAAGCGTGCCCAATTCAAAATAATTTAACTATATTGGGCTTGGATTAGAGTCCAAGTTCATTGAAAATTTGTCAAACTCTTAACCCAGGCCAGCCCAAGTTACAATCATATTTGGGTTTTAAGATCAGTTTAGGTCCAAGATAGAGTCCATGTTTAGGGTTGGTATTGGTTTGGCCCTTAACCTAACCCAATCTATTAATTTTGTACCCTTTATTAAAGAGGGCCAAAATGATTTAATGGGAGAGTTTTAATAATCTTATTAGAGATTAATGATAAATTTTAATAGAGACAATTAGAACCTATGAGAGATTTAATTTAGACTTATTGTGTTTTTAATAATTTAATTTAAAAACAAACAGCCACATGCTGAGAAATGAGGGGAGGAGGCCCGTTGAGCTTTTTTGGTGAGAGGACCCCTCACCTCCCATCTTTCCACTTTGATATGACTTATATACATTATACCCTTTAACCTAACATAACCTAATATTCTAATCTAATGGTTAGGATGCATTATACAATTGTGAATTGAGCCCAAATTTTAACCTATTTGACCCGAACAGTTGAATCACAAACTTGGGAACTGGAAGAAAAGTGATTTTGTTTATCGGCCATTTTTAAAACAGTGGTGTAAAATGACATGGCAAACCCAAAAACAATGATTTCTTCCCATCCTAAAGAAGCAAATATAGTACAAATACAGGATCAACAAGCATAGCATGTCATATGTAGAGGTGTCAATTGGACTGGGTTTGGTCCAATTCAATCCAGTCCAATGTGAGTCCATTATAAATGGATTAGGTCCAATTCAATCCAATGAATATTCTGGACCATTTTGGACCGGTCCAAGTCAATGTCTGGACCATCCAATCTATTTAAATTCATTTTGGTTTAGATTGGTTTCAACCCAAACCCGGTCCATTGACACTTATATTCTTATCTTATAGCAATGGACTAGACATTGGCTTAATCTAACCCAATCCAATCTAAATTTATTACGGATGGACCAGGTCCAATCCAATCTAATAAATATTTTGAACAGGATTGATCCAATTCAGTATGTCTTATTGGTCCGTCTAATCCATCCAATTTGATTTTGGATTGGACGGGTCCAACCCAATACCGGTCTATTAACACCCTTAGTCATATGGACCACAATGATAAAGAACACAGAATTATGCCATGTTTGATGATTAAGTACTTGTTAAAAGAAGTACTTGTGAAGTACTATTTTAACAACCCTTTAGGCTGTTTGGTAACCCATTTTTCAAATCACTTACTATATTTTTAAGTACTTATTGGGGTGAAAATGCTTATATTCATACAAATGACAAATTTAGCCTTTACTTCACTCATAGGTATATACAATACTTTTCACATGTTATACAATACTTTTCAATTGAGAGCCCACATGGACCCCATGTATAACCTATTGTCACAGGTAGTCGTTCGAACAGTTCAAGTGTTCTTTGGCAAACATTTGATTCGCCCACGGACACTCTCCTACCAGGCCAAGTTTTGGTTGTAGGCAGAAAGCTATATTCGAATGCAAATGGGACTGCCGACTACTCAACCGGAAACTTCATGTTGGAGATGCAGAACGAAAGTAATTTGGCGCTCTTTGCTTATCATTTCGCAGATCTGGTTACTGGGTCTCAAACACAATAAACATTAATAATGTAAGCCTGGTTTTCAACCGGACGAATGCATTCATGTACCACAAAAATACCACAGACATCATCCTCCCATTAACGGAGGATGTGCCAAAGCCCACCGAGGACTACTACCACATAGTGACGTTGAACGGCCATGGAAATTTGCAGCAACATGTGTACCAGAAGAAGAACAACAGTCAATAGAAAATGGTGTTGAGAGTAATAACCGAGCCCTGCACGATGAATGCTATTTGTGGGGTGTACGGGATTTGCTCTTCACCAGATAATGAGACAGTCAGCTGTGACTGCCTCCCGGGTTACCGCCCCTTAGATCCCAATAACATTGCTAATGGATGCTACCCAAAGGTCAAGTCGGATCGTTGTATAGAGAAGCCATCGTTGACGAATTTCACGGTGGAAGTGATTGATGATGCAGATTTTCCTAATGCCGGTTTTGCAGATTTGGGAAGAGTAACACCAACAGACGAGGAGGGCTGCAAGAAGGCACTCATGGATGACTGTTATTGCATGGTTGCTTCATTCGTCAATTCAACTTGTTATAAGAAGAGGATGCCAGTTCTGAATGCTAGAATTATCCGCAATTCCACAAATGGGTATAAGGCGTTAATCAAAGTGCCGAAATATATTAGTGATGGAGGAGGCATTCTGGATGGTGATCATGGCAGAAAGAAGTCTGTAAGTCGGGGTCTACTGAAAACTGGTCTTTTCACAAGTGCGGCGTTTGCTCTGTTGTTCGCAGCTCTTGCCGTCTACTATCACCCTGTAGTTGGACGACTCATCAGACGATCCAGAAGGCTCTCTGCAGATGTGGACGCTATGTTGATTAACCTGAGAGCTTTTACATTTAAGGAGCTGCATGAAGCAACATGTGGGTTCACAACAAGACTAGGTCGAGGATCATTTGGGATGGTTTACAGCGGGACCCTGATCATAGAGGATAAACAGATTGAGATTGCTGTGAAGGCTCTGGAGAAGATAGCTGCTGCTGAACAAGGCGAGAAGGAGTTTGAGGCGGAGCTGACGACTATTGGTTGAACACATCACAGGAATTTGGTTTACATGTCCTGCAATGAGGACAAGCATCGGATTTTGGTTTACAAGCTAATGAAGAATGGAACTCTCTCTGGTTTGCTCTTCAAGCAAGGGGAGAAACCGAGTTGGGAGCACAGAATGGAGTGTATAGAGGAAAGAGGCCAAACGGCAGGTCCGCTGGCCAAGGTTCCTCACTGTAGATCGCTGCCGGTGGATCTGCAACTGGTGCGCGTTAGGGTTTGAGGGTCGAATGAGTGGAGAAGGGGGAGGTATAACCTCATGGGGGTATTTTAGTCATTATAAAAATTTGTCAAGGACTGGTTCGTCCTATTATTTTGGAGAAGTACTTCTTCAAGAAGTAATTAAAAAAAACCAACTTAAAGTTACTTTTTCAAAGAAGTACTTCTTCACCACTTTTTTATCAAACACTCACAAGCACTTAAAAACCACTTAATATGTGATCCCATGTCTTAAAAGAAATACTTTTTTAAGTGTTCTTGTATGCACCAAATGTATTCACATTGGGGCATTCAGTATCATATGGACCACAATGATAAATAACACATAGAATTGCTACTGTATCTACAGTATTTTCTATATATAAATATCACATTATGGGCCTAGATGCAAGTATGGATTTTTTCCTTCTTTTTTTATAGGATTGGATGCCTATTCAAGGATTTAAATGAATTAAAGCAGATTTAGTATTCATCCAAATAAGAAAGGTCCCCAAACACCACAGCAATACAATCCAATGAGTTCATGCTATAAAGACATAATAGACTTCTGCCAATCAGAACCCTTTGTTAACACAGTCCTACCCATATATACAATATGATGTAGCAATTTAGGGGTGTCAATTGGACTGAATTTGGTCCAATTCGATCCAGTCCAATGTTCCATTACAAATGGATTCAGTCTAATAAATTCAATGAATATTTTAGACCATTTTAGATCGGTTTAATTCAATGTCTGAATCTTTCAATTTGTTCAGATTTATTTTAATTTAGATTAATCATAACCTAAACTTTGGTCCAGTGACACCTATATTCTTATCTTTTATCAATGGATCAGATATTGGTTCAATTCAATTCAATCCAATAAATATTTTGGACCATTAAATTCGGACTGGTCCAATTCAATATGTCTTGTTGGTCAGTTCAATCCGTCCAAATTGAATTTGGTTTAGACGGGTCCAATCCAAAACCAGTCCATTGACACCCATATATAATACACGTTGTGGACCGAGCCTGTATATTTGGGTTCAAGCCCACCTAAAAATTACTTGTCCTGAACACAAAATCCACTAATCCAGGGCCGGAATATTCCAGGCCGGGCCGGGCTAGAAATTATAACCCCTTCACCAATCAAAACGCGATCCATGACATCCCCGCTAAAGATGATGCGAATTCTCGTTTTCTTTCCCACCCTGGTCGTCGTCTGTATATTAAAGCTGATTCCCACACTAGGCCATGCTTGATTTGATAGAAAATAAGAGAAGAACAGAAAGTTGTGGTGAAAAACCTCTTAACAAATTAAGTGAAATTCCTTAACAATTTTATTTTCAACTTTCTGTTTTTCTCTTATTTTCTCCGGAATCAAATACAGCTTTAACGTAGTAAAGTGGGAATTTCTTTTACAGCAAGCAACCCGGCGGTGACGAATTTCCAACAGTGTGATTGATCTCTACCTGCAAATGAGAAATGATAGAAGGATCTAGACAAAATAAACGATTATTACATGGACGCATGGACGGAACAACCTCTTCTTCATTTCTGGATCATGTTCTTTTGTCCTACACAACAAATACGAGAGGCCCTTAACACTCTAGCGACGGGCTAGACGGCGATGAGCATTGAGCAACGTTTTCTGATTTTTGCGTTCCTAGAGCCCGAGAAGTCTGAGTTCGGATCTGCTCCTCACAGAATGTATTAATAGCACATCGGGAATATCTCCCATACTTGTTTTTGTTAATAATATTCATGAGAGATGTTTCTATTACACGGTGGGATGTGACTGTAAGGTCGATGCCGGTAGTACTCTGACGTTACTGCATATTTTCATACCTGGTTTATTTCTTACGTAAATTGACTTAAGAGAGAACCATTCATTATCCTCAGGTTAAACTGAGATAAGATGTAGAAGTTAATTAATTAACTCTATTTTCAAACGAGGAAGTTGTATTGGAACACAAAATACAACCAACAACATAACTAAAATACTTAGTTTCGTTTCTCCAAGTTAATTATATTAACCAGATCATGCATTATTCTCTACTTGGGTTCGTTTCTTCCACAGCTTATTCATTTATAAATTCATCTACTATCTGAGACTGAGAGTGGTGGAGATTGGAGAAGAACCAAACAGTAGTATATATACGAACGTAGGTGCTTAATCAGTAACACAACGTAACTCTTTAATAAGGTAATTCCCCTACGACGTTGCCTGCGGGGTCGTAGTTGCAAATAACGAAGGTCCCTCCGTTGTTGCACTGCACTTTAGCGCACCCAACACGAAACGATTTTCTCCAGACCACCTGCGTGTAGTGACGGCACTCCTGTTCACCGATGCAACTGTTGGAGTTGTGGTCGTAGTATTGTTTCTCTCCGACCCATAGGTTCACAGCATCTGTCGCCGACAGGGAACCAGTGCTTCCGGCGAGGTTCTCCCCATAGGGTTCACCGGAATGCACCCGAGTGCAGTCGTCGGCTCTCTTGTTGGCGTAGCTTTGGGCATAGGCTGCCACTAGACCTGTTCATGGGTCGGGTAGCCCGACGGCCCGGCCCGCACCCCGGCCGGGCTTGGTTATATAATTAGGCCCGCGGGCCTGACCTCGGGCTTAACACAGTAAGCCCGACTGTATTTCGGGCCGGGCTCGGGATTTGTCAAAAAAGCCCGGCCCGGCCCAACTCAGTATTATATATTTTATAAAATATATAATATGTATTTTATATATTATATAAAATATATAAATAATATAATATTTATTAAAATATATATTTATAATTTAATATATATATATATATTTTATTCTTTTCTTTATAATTTCAATCTATCTCTCTCTTTATTCAGCTGCTTCAACATTAATAATAATAATAATATAGGCTAAATTTCGGGCCCGGGCACAGGCTCGGGCTTCGGGCTTTTTATGAGGGCCGGGCTCGGGCCCAAATTGTAGGCCCGATGGTCGGGCCAGGCTCGGGCTCGAGCCTTAAAAAAATTTGTTAATACACAGTAAAAGCCTGACCCAGCCCAGCCCATAAACAGGTTTAGCTGCCACCGTGTCGTCCCAGGTCAATGCATCCACGCCCACCTCTGCCCGAGCAGCGTTGTGGGCGTCCAGGTAATTCTGGTGGGAATCTTGGGCTCTGGATACATGGACTAGGCCTATGCCCATGATCAGAAAGAACAGAAAGATTCCAAGCCTACAGAATGCCATCCTCGCTATGGCGGCAGCTATGATATCTGTTACTCTTGACACTATTTCAGAACCTCAGCTAATTGATACAAAAGATGTTGCAAATGGTTAGGGGTATTTTTAGCCCAAGAATAAGGCCAGAAACACAACAAAATATTAACTCCATCGATGCAGAAATTTCAAATTCGTGTAAGACTGCAATGTGGATGAAGTCTCCTTTTATTTTCATTTTCTTTTTTCTTCGGGTAAGACTTGTTTTTTCATACAACTTTCTACGAGTTCGTCCAAGTCTTACCAATCACCATGCAGTAAGTTGATTTTTCTAGGTTATACGATTATACCTACGGGGCTTCCAACGGCCCGGACTATCAGTTAAACTGTTAGGTAAACACTAACTATTAGGGATTGGGAGGGAATGGCCATGAGAATACCATTTCAGCAGGAATGGAAATGGCATTCTGATTCCGCCCAACCAAACAGTTAGAATTGGAATAGGCATTTTCACTAACTAAATGGGGCCTTCATTTGAGTTTATTATATTTGGTAGATCTAGGGCCATTTGTAAGGATGACATTTTTTTTTTCTATTTTCTCAATCTCCAAAGAGATCTGCCTTAACTAGTGTGGAGATGATTTTTCCCCACATGGAGATGGAATGGGATGGGGAAATTTTCATCTCCATTCATGGGGACAGAAAACAGCACTCCCCGATTCCCCACCACCCTGCGGGCCCTTAATCCTGCTCAATGGAGATCCCCACTTATATATGTATCTATCTATTAATAATTTTATATGGTTGAATAATTTGAATATATTTAGATATTTTTAATAATATTGTAAAGTTGTAACTATTTTATTTTTTAATTTTTAAATGAAATAAAAACAAAAACAAAATAATTGACAATATAGCATTATACAAAATCATGGGAGTGGGGATCATGTGGGGACGGAAGGGGGATGTGGATAGGGATTTTCCGATTTTGGATTTTTGACCGAATTCACTTTTACAGCGAACCCGTGATTCACGGTCTTAGCCCTAAAATCACGTCGTAAGTCGTAACAGAAGAGGATTGATTTTGACCTAGATTGACTGTTGTGGCTTGTGAGTACTTTTCAATTGGATCTTTATATGATATTTCCAAGAAGTTGCAAGTTACCTCCCTCGCTGGTAAAGTCTTAAAGTCGTGCTTGATTGTATAGACAAAATAACAGTCTTGCAGTTGCAGACTCCACAGCATCTGGTTGGGAGCAGAACTGATTTTCTTCTCGAACCGGGTCTACCTTGATGTGGCCCGGGCCCCGGGCCCATCAATATATTACAAGTCTTTTTTTTTTAATTTCTTCATATATATTCCAAGTCTAGGTCCACGCGTATTAATAACAAGGCAACTTGGTACTTTTGTTTTTCATTCATCCATTTAGGTTGAATAACTTTATCTATTAAAAAAATTTCATAGGTGGTAGCGAGGAAGTACTAGATTAAAAACAAGTAAGAATATTCCAAATGATTAAAATGTTAATTTATATTTTGTACAACTGCCTAAAATGAAATGATTTCGTTATAGTTTCACATTTTAGCACACAAGAGCTGGTTCACCGTTTAAAAATGGATTCAGGCTTAGTTTGAAACAATGTTTTTAACCCGCTGTTGATTCGGTTGGTTGAACCATTCGAACTGTTATCCAATTAGAATTTTAGGTTCGGTTCAATCAAGATTTGTTAGACGGTAAAAAATTGTTGATTTGGTCAAGGACCGTTTGATCTAATTGGTTTAATCATTGATCGGATCGCAGGTTGTACATTCAATGCATGCAAACTTTTAGAGACCATAACTTTGGACTCTGGATCTCCTGTTCAAGATAATTCTGCCCACGCCTACCCACAATACACTACCCCCTCCCCCCCGCGCGCGCGAATCGAGAACATCTCCCACTGCATATTACTATACAGAGGATGAGATGTTCTCCGTGTATGACTGAGATAAACATGGACAAAGTTCTCGTGGGCAAGAGATCTGGACTTATAACTTTGCATTCCGATGTCCAATTGGAGTGGTTTTTTTGGGTAACTTTTTGTGAAAAAAAATCCTTTTGGCCTCAAATTGTAATTTTTAACATTTTTATAAATAAAAAATTAAAATTAAAATTTAAAAACATAAATAAATATAAAATAATACATATAATATATCTAAAACATATTTATACATTATTTATTGCTAAAATATATATTCACACACACACACACACACACACACACACACACATATATATATATATATATATATATATATATATATATATATATATTGGTCTGAACCGTTCGACCTAGTCAATCGAACCAATGATCTGTGACCTAGAGGCAAAAACGATTCAGCCTCCGGGTTGATTTTTAAAACATTGGTTTGAAAGGAATACATGCAAATTAAAATCTTATATTTTGTATATATTTGTACCGTAGGTATTTGTATTTATACTCTTTCCAAATTGAGTCTTAATGTGGAAAGAGTACAAATATAAATATCTACAAACATAAATGCAAAGTTTAGAAATACTATCTACAAAATTTGGATTGTATATATCTATATTTACTCTCTGTCCAAAGTGAGCCTTAACGTTCGATGCAACCATTTTGAGTTTTAAAAGAACTCATCTTCATATTCCTTTATAGCCTCAACCTCAAATGAAATGGTTAAATTTATTAACTGGTGCCAAACATGCTAATTGCTAAATCCATTAAAAAAAGGGATAAGGACATGTCTTTTGTTAGCAGAAGTCCGTCAGCCACAACTTCATTAGCACAAGTACGTCAAGATTTCTAGAATGGATATCTCACGCCATGTTAGCTGCCCTTCAATCCACACATTTTACACCATGTCAAATATAACCCTCAATGTTCATAGCATCCATCACAAATATAAAAATTTAGTGTTAAATTGTAGTTGAAATTGGAATCAAAATCTCTTAGAATTGTAATTGAAATGATCTATTCCTATAATCTATTTGGTTTAGACATGAATTAAAATAAATTGAAATGGAATTTCATTCTCAAGTGGAGGGAATGACCATTCCCTCAAATGGGAAATGCCATTCCAGCATAAATAGTAATGTGAATCGGCCTAATCAAATAGTTTGAATTGAAATTACCCATTCCGATTTTGATTCAAGACCCCTATTCTCGTGAACCATTGGACCCTTAAATAGTCCAATTGGGTGATTTAACAGAAGATATGTTAATAATATTATTCTCTTGAGGTTAAAACTAATTAATCTATGGTGATTTTTTTTCCTCATAAAGTAACAATTTAGTCATAGTTAAATTGGTAATAGGGCACCCCTTTCTATGAGAGGCACCGGTTGAGAGAGAGAGAGAGAGAGAGATTTGATACTAAAATATACCTTCACTATGACAATAGTTGTACTTAGCAAGGTGCCAACCAGTTAATTGGTAAGGTCTCTTGTTGGTCATAGGGGTGAGCAAGAAAAATCGAACAAAGAATCCGCTTAACCAAATTGGTTGGTTCAGTATTTTTAAAAAGCCAAAGGCATCGGTTTGATTTCAGTTAACTAATATAGAAAACTCACGGTTAACTGAACCGACCAACATACATATATATTTTTATATATTTTATATTTTCTATATTATAAATTAATAAATATGCATTATATATAAATATATATTTATAATATATTATATTATTTATTATTTAAAATATAATATTATATATATATATATTATGTTGTAAATATAAAAACCAAAAAATTGATGAACCAAACCGATGGTTAATTGAACCGATCGACTTTGGTTCGGTTTTGGTTATAATTGATAATACCGGTTCGGTTTCAAAAATAGGCCCACGGTTCGACTAACCAAACTGTGAACACCCTAGCCGGTCATAGTGGAGACTTGGAATCGAATCCCCTTGCACTTGGGTTGGGGGGCTTATGGGTTGAGGGATTGGCTGCCCCCATTGTGTAGCCCTTCAGGAAAAAAAAAAAAGAATAATGATAATGGGTCGTGTACTTGTGTTGTAGTTTGAAAGTGAGCAATAGATAAAAAAGAACAGATAAAAGGGAAGAGGAAGATCAACCGAGGTGAACGGACAAATAGAGCTGCTTTCGAAGACCTACAAAAAAGGTAGAGAGTCCTACGTAAGTCCTCAAAGGAGAACTTTATGATATTTAAGTCGATATATGAGATAAAAATCACTGGACTGAGAAGAAGTGGAGGGTCGGCGAGGAAGACAAGAAAGCAAAGAGGCTAGGGGGTGTAGTATTACACATACCTTTTTTTTTTTTTTCTGAGGATTCAATACGTATATATAGAGGTTGTGTTGTGCTTGCCAAGGAATCCTAATCCTAATCCTTCTAGGAGATGGCTATCTGGGCCGATTCAAGATTCTCATTTGTGTGTCCTTATTCAGCTACCTTTAGAGGTGTTAAACGGGTGGGTGGCCTGCGCAAAATGCAGGCCGTGCCATGCCTTGGGCGTGGGCTGAACTGGGCCAAATTGGTTTTATTACTTTTTTTTTGTTTTTTTTGTTTTTTTTTTTTATTTCTTTGCTAAGTAAAAGTGTAAAACTAAAATATTTAACTTTCCTTTGGGTTTTGGAAACTATTTGAAAAAATAAGAAATGTAAATTTTAACAAATAAATGAAAAAAATACTTAACCAAATAAGAATGGAAAAACAAATTGGAAGAAAAATAGCAATTTTATTTTATTTAAATTTAAATTATACAAATTACAAAGCATACAATGGTTGGATACTTGGACGAATGAAATATGAAAATTGGAAAATAGAATAAATTAGTAAATATAAAAAACACAATATAATTACAAATTGTAAATACAAAATTACATTGTAAAAAAAATCAAATAAATTAAATAAAATAAAAACAAAATTTACAATAATTTGAAAATTTGTTATACAACTATTGTTCATGAATCGTGACTTTCATCATCTGCTTCAAGTGAAATATCGGGTGCTGTGTCATGCCCTCCTTTGTCTTTAATCTATCTTTAGCATCCAATCAATCTTTAAAGTATATGCACATCTCTATACTTTCATCATTCATACAACTTTTCTTGTGGTCCAACACCCTAGTACTAGCACCAAAACAAGACTTCGATGGAACTGTAGACACCAGAAGGGTTACTAGATCACGTACCATGGTGGCGAGAACTAGATAATTTTTTGAGTGTTCACTCCACTAGAATAAAATATCAAAATTATTTGTTCCCTCACCTAAAGAATAAAATTTTGCTTGTAAATAAAAATTAAGTTCAATAAATGAACTTATTGTTTAGGTAGTAGATTTATGTGTACTACTTATTAAATAAAAAAGTTTTTTTGTTCTTCTAGTGGGCTCAAGTTCAAATTCAGAAATAGAAGATGCAACTGCACAACTTGTAGAATTATTTCCCGTTAACTTTAGATTCATATAAACTATACATTTCAAATAATACATTATTAATTTCTTATTTTTTATTTCCAATTTCAATATTCATATTTTCACAATATGTTTCAAGTAAAATATCTAAACCATTTTTCCTAATCCTAAGATCTAATATTGTAGCTAAGCAATAAAGAGGAGAAATGTTCTCCCAATATTTTTTAAATTTATTTTCCATTATTTCAACAATACTTTTAAATTATGAATTATTTCTATATTTTGCAAAATGATCACTAATCACCATTAATTGATAAGTTAAATGACAACTGGTTGGATAATAAATACCCGATAAATCATTAGTAGCATCATAAAAATGTTTTGAAAAATCTCTTATACAAATTGTCATTTCCCAGTCTTCCTCAAATATAATATCATGGGCATTTTTGCATTATAAAAATCACTAAAAAATTGTTTATGAGAAATACAACTTTCTAACATAGCATAGGTAGAATTCCATCTATGTTTAACATCTAATATAAAATGTTTATATTTTAAACCATAATTTTGACATAAATATTTAAATTCTTGTTTTCTTGCTCCAAAACTTTTAATATATATAATGCAATTTTTAATTTTAGAAATATGAGTTGAAATAATATTTAAAGCATCATGAATACATAAATTTAAGATGTAACATGCACATCTGATATGAAATAATTTACCATTTATTTCTTTAAATGGTATTTCTTTAAATACCATCTGATATGAAATAATAACATGCACATCTGATATGTGGGGGGTATTTCTTTAAAAAACCTCAGAAAAGCTGAAACTAGCCGTGTGGGGGGGGGGGGGGGGGGGGGTCCCAACGACTAGTTTTCGCGCGGGTCGCACTACAGGCCCGTAGACTGTGTCGTGCCGGCCCGTGGGCCACGGGCGGACTCCGAACTCCTGGCCCAACATGGCCTACATGGTGATGCCGGGCCTGGCACGACCCACGTGTAGGGGTGTAAATAGTATTTGAAAATCCAATTTCGAATTTGAGATTCGGTATAATCAAATCAAATTCGAATAATTTGAATATCTAATCGGTCAAATTCAGATATCGTATTCATATCGAATAGTTAATCGGATTCGAATTCGGATATGACCTAATTCGATTCGGTAAATATCCGAATTTGACCGATTATTTAATTATTATATATAATAAATAAAATTGTTAAATGTTTTATATAACTTATATATATAATAATTAAATTATATAAATAATTTATATATTTTTTATACTTTATATTAATAAAATATTTATTTTATATATTTATTAATTACCTAAAATAATTAATTAGTCGAATTCGAATCAAATCGAATATTTAATCGGATTCATATTCGAATATTAATTTTCAATATTCTCGAATATCGAATTGAATTCGGTTATCGAATTTTCTAATCGGATTCAAATTCGGATATTGCCTGATCCGATTCGAATTCGATTTGTTTACACCCCTACCCACGTGCCATCGTGCCAGGCCATAGGTGGGCCAAGCCCAATTTACACCTCTAGCTACCTTACAGGTGGTCGGGTCTTTCTGGTACGATCAAACATTGGGCAAGTTTAGATCACCAAGGAGCTTCATGATTGACCCAGGACATGTGGCAGCATGGGATTGGTCTGCCTATATGGGCCTTATCAGGCTTAGTAAGGCTTTGGGCCTATATATAACATATTATGTACATAACACATGTAAAAAATGCATATTGTATATATTATAACGTAAAGTATTATATATAACATATATTATATGTCATATTATAATATTATATATAATATGATATAATACAGGCCAAGCCTAAAGTAATAGGATCTATCACAACTAGAAATTCGTTGGTTTACTAAAACTTATCACTAAAACATCTATGGCTCAGTTTGGTAGGAATACAAATAAAAATATATACTGTACATATACATACAAAATAATATAAAATACAAGGTTTTGCATTCTAAAAATTTATATTCGTATTCCTTCCAAACTGAGCCTACATAATTTAGATTTCTAAACCTTTATTTGTACCACGCATGTATATTTGTATTTATACATTTTTCAAATGCAGCCTTATTTTCATACTTCACTTGCACTGTTGGGTTTATTGATTTGGTGTAAAAACAAAAGCATAATTGAAGGAATCCAACAGAATTTTCAATTATCATATTTTCGGTTCCAAAGCTTCATCATATATTTGGAAAATGCACAATATATTGAACTATTGAAGTTTAGGCATTTTTTCCCTGGTGGTATGTTTAATTTGATAGAAAATAAAAGACAAACAAGAAGGTCGAGGGAAAGTTCTAAGAAAAAAAAAATATAGAATGTAACCCCATCCAAACAAGTATTGAAGCTCATGACCATGTAAAGACAAAGTCAACACAATAACGATCCATTCTCCACTTCCGATGTAATTAGTTTGAGAGTGCTTATTCTAATAAGAATTCATCGACATTTGGTGAAAAAGCACTTATTTCAAATATGGTAGTATGGGTATTTTAAAATAATATGGCGGGCCAAAACAGGTCAGAAAGGTAGTAATCACTTAAAAAAATCTAAAATTTAGACTTCTCGGAATAAATATTTATTCGAGCTTATTTTATAAAATAAGTGCTTAATTATTGGTGTAAGTCCGGCCTAATAAAAGTATTTATTTGAATAAACAACTTATTTTTAAGCACTCCCAAACCTAGCCATTATCTGTATTTTCAATTCAAATGCAAATAAGAGTAACATCTTATAACAAAAGAGGAGGAAAGTTATATAACAACACAAAGGCAACCAACAACAAAACTAAAATACTTGGTTTCCTTTCTCCAAGCTAATCAACCAGATTACTCTACTAATTAAACTTATTGAACAACAGAGTTAGCGCACCATCCAACAATTCCAGGAATACATAGGATGTGCACAAAACCTACAGCTTATGCTTATTCATTTATTCATTTATTTGGTATGTGAGACTGGAGATTGGAGAAAGAACGACAACAGTAGTAGGTGCAACTCTTTTAATTAGTAAGGTAGCTCCCCCACGACGTTGCCTGCTGGGTCGTAGTTGCAAATGACGAAGGTCCCTCCGTTGTTGCACTGCACTGTAGCACACCCAACACGAAGCGAGTTTCTCCACACCACCTGCGTGTAGTGACCGCACACTTGTCCATCACTGCAACTGTTGGTGCTGTAATCGTAGTATTGTTTTTCTCCGACCCATAGGTTCACAGCACCGGTCCCCGACAGGGAACCAGAGCTTCCGGCGAGGTTCTCTCCATAGGGTCCACCGGAATGCATCAGAGTGCAGTCTTCGACTCTCTGATCAGCGTAGTTTTGGGCATAGGCTGCCAGTTTGTCGTTCCATATCAATGCATCCACGCCCACCTCTGCTCGGGCAGTGTTGTGGGCGTCGAGGTAATCCTGCGGGGAATCTTGGGCTCTGGATACGTGGACTAAGCCTAGGCCCATGATCAGAATGAACAGTGATATTTCAAGCCTGCAGAATGCCATCATCACTATGATCTGCAACTCTTCTCAATATCGGAGATACACTTAGCTTGATACAGAAGATGTTACAAACGGTTAGGGGTGTTTATTTATAGCCCAGAAACACAATAAAATATCAACTTGGTAGATGCAGAAATTCGTGCAATACTGCGAGTTGGACGAAGTCTTCTTTTATTTTCTTTTCATTTCCTGCGGCGTAAGCTTAGCTGTAGAAGCTGCCCCGGCCCTAACATTTTTATACTTTACTCTTGCATAATTTATGTAAGTTCGTGCAAGACTTCATCAATAGTCATGCATTAAGTTGACTTTATCAATCAATAGGGGTCGATTCGCTGATCTCAATATGCGATTTTTTGTGTAATCATAAGTTTCGAGTTCAAATGTGAGTCAAACTTCATATAAAAAATAAAAAAAATTATATATATATATATATAATTTTGTGAATTTCACGAGCCAAGTTTTATTTGACTCAAGCTCAATTTGAAGTTTGATTTATACTGTATCAATTCATGTTTTTTATAACCTATTTTCGAATAATTCATGAATAGCTCGATTCGTACCCATTTTTTTCCTAGTTTATACCTACCGTACTTCAATTGATTGTGACCAGTGGTTGTTAAGTAAACACCAATAGTCAGGATTAATAAAAATAAGCACCGTCTATTTAATTTGAATTTTAAGAATTAAAAAGCTTCCATTTTCATGGCAATATTAGAAATAAAAGCAGGTTCAGTTTGAAAGGAATACAAATACACATATGTACAATACTAATGTATACAAAATAATATAAAATATAAGGTTTTATACTTTATATATTTGTATTTGTACTTTTTTCTTAGACTTAGTTTGGAAAAAATACAAATACAGATATATACGGTGCAAATGCAAACAAAATAATACAGAATATGAGGTTTTGCACTCTACATATTTGTATTTGTGATCTTTTCAAACTGAACTCAATTTGGAAGGAGTACAAAAATATGTAGAGTGCAAACCTTGTATTTTCTATTATTTTATATGTATTTGCATTTGTACTATTTCCAAACTGAGCCTTATAGGCTGTATTTGGAAACGATGCAAATATGTAGAGTGTAAAATGGTTCATATAAGGCTCAGCTTGGAAGGAGTACAAATGCAAATTTGTAGAGTGCAAAACCTTGTATTTTGTATATATTTGCACTGTACATATTTGTATTTGTACTCCTTCTAATGAGCCTAAATTGCAAAGTTGGGTTAGTTTTGCATTGACAAATTTATCATCTTACCAAACAGACTTTTAATGTAATGAATGCAAGCATGAATTCCAATAAAGCATATGTTTTTTTTTTTATCAAAAGCCCATTTGAATGTAAATTTATTTCTTTTTTATTGATGTACTTTTACATCTTATTATCAATGTAAATATACATTAATTTGTTATTTTTCAATCCAAAATGTAATATTGTCAAACATAGACAAAAATGAATAAGAGTACAAGTTTACCCTAAATCAGATTTACACTCTATTTACACCATTTCCAAACGCAGCCTTAATAGCAAACCACAAAAATAAAAAATCCTAAAGCATATCCAAACATCAAATTTAAAGTGTTAAAGTCGTGTTTAATTGTATAAACAAAACAACATTCTTGTAGACTCCTCGGGATCTGGTCGGGAGCCAGAACTCTGTTTCCTTCCTGAGTCGGGTCTAGCTACCGGCCTGATGTGGTCCAGACCTAACCTATTTAGTTTTTTACACGTCTTCTTTCTATATTTTCTTATATATTCAAAGTCTATGTCTAAGCATGTTCATAACAAGTAAACTTGGTACTTTTATTTATGGTTCTTTTACGTATTAGATTGAATAACTTTATCGAAAAAAAAATCATGTGGTATTAATTCATCTAAAAAGTAAGAATAGTCAAAATAACTAGAATATTGATTTATATTTTGTATGACCCCCTAAAATGAAACAATTTAACGTATAGTTTTTACAATTTAGAGCACAATTCACCATTTTTAAATATAGTTGACCCTTTGCATTGAAGTCATGATAATTCGAGTGGATATCTCATGCCCATATTAATTAATAGCGTGCCAAATGCCAATTGGTTGACTTTTAAATGCCATCCTATCAAGATAAGCGTCAGGCCCCAACCAGACTTCCAAACCCGACATCCATTGACATCCCCAACCCAAGTGAAGATGATGCAACATCGTCTCTATCTATGCATTAACGCAGGTGCCCCACAAGAATCAATAGGCGATGGTCTATGTTTGATTTGATAAAAAGTAAGAGATATACAGAAAGTTGATGGAAAGCTCTTGATCTTGTAAAATTTATTAAAATTTCCCGTGGATTTTCTATTTTCTCTCAAATCAAATTAAATACAGCTTTAACATAGTAATGTAAAAAATTTTATTCTAGAAACAATAACTAAGATCGTGTTGGGTACCATTGCCGCTTCTATCTTAGTTAATACAAATTTGTGAGAGGATATTTTCTTTACCACAAATGTTTTGAATCTATCAATACAACCCTACTAGTGTATCGGGTGTAATTGAGCAATTGCATGTCACATACTTCTGATTTTTCACTTGTAATTAGATCTATTACGTTGTTCCTTTCTTATCATACTCATTAGCAGGGTTTTATAAATCGATTGGAAATGGAATCATTTTAGCTACTGATTTTCGGATCAGTGGTTCGACCGATCAGATCAAACGGTTTGCATTAGGGAAAATTTGAGAAAGGAGAATTGGAGAAGGGATGTTGTTGGCTGAGAAAGAAAACAAGAAAGAAGAAAAGAAGGAAAGAAAGAAAGGAAGGAAGGAGAAAGGAAAAAAGAAAATAAGAGAAATGAAAGGAAGGAGGGAAGAAAAAGGAGGAGGGAAGGAGGGAAGGAGGGAAGAAGAAAGAAAAGGAGGAGGATGATTCGACGCTCACCACGATGGTGACGGCAAGGCGGCGACAACAAAACATATCTAAGATATGAGATATGAGTTCTCCAAGGCGGGTCAGTAGTTTTTGTCCCAGAAACGGGTTAGGGGTGAAATGGAACCGGTTACTTGAATGGTTTCTGGACTGAACGGTCTGACCATCTGAGTCGACAACGACTCAAAAACATTGCTCATTAGTATAAAATTCATATTAGTCGCAACACTTCCTTATGACCCTTAATGGAAATTAAAAAATAAAAAAAAAAATAGATCACATCACATGATGGTCATAATTGATGGCACGGCTCGGTTGGTAGGATCTATGACTTATTATAATAAAGGCCTAGGATATCAAATCCTAATGCCACTTGGGTTGAGGGTTAAGAGGATGGGGCCACTTCATCAATTAAATTAGCCTAACGCAACAAGCAATGAGCCACTTTGTTAGCGGTCCTCCTAACTAAAGATACCAAGATAGAAGGAAGGCATGAATAATAGCTTCTGCAGTTAGCAATTATAGAGCTGATTTGCCATGGTGGTTGTACCGTGTATGAAGCATAGCCTTCTATAACCAATTGCTGAAGATTTAATTCCATTGCAAATTCCAATCCATAGAGGAAAGCCTAAGCTTTCGCTTCAAGTGATGTTCATGGAGACAGGGGAATTGCTCGTGAAAACAAGTGAAAACCATTATGGTCACGGAGCACAATACCAACACCAACAACCTCAGTGCTAGTAGCTCCATCTACATTAATTTTTATGCACTTATGGGGAGGTTTAATCTATTGACTTGAGGCACTTTCAGGCTACTCCCGTTCGACCAGTGGAGGAGATGATTTTCAGCTTGACTGAAGTATAAAGTTGATATAGGCTTGCACTCTGAGAAGAACCGACAAGGTACTAAATGATCAATTACAACTCCTCTGTGAATGGTCTGACCAGGAAATCCAAGTAGTGTTAATGTTGGGGCTGTTATCACCTTTTTAATTTTACAAAAGTTTTCAATGATGGATTATTGGATCATTAAAGGACCCTTTTGCCTCTTTGATTAAATTTTCATCCAGAGCTGCTATTATGAGGAAAGATATCTTTGTAAGGAAATAATGCAATGTTATTGAAAATAGTTAATCTTTATTTTAGTAATTTATTATAAAAATAATTTAGTAATTTGGATTAATTATATTATTAGTTTTTAAAAAATGATTAATTATTTTAAACAATATTGCATTTCTTCCTTAAAAAAGTTGAGAAATTGAGAAGAAGAAAAAGGAGAACTAATTAAAAATTGAGGTGTAAAAATATTAATTTATGCTTTGTACAACCACCTAAAATTAAACCGTTTCATTGTAATTTTGCATTTTAGAGCACAAGTTGGTTATTTTTATGGCAAATGCTAGAATGTGAAAACCAATATTTTTATATCTGTATTATTATAAAGCATATAATTGCCTTAGTTTTTGTGTAGGTCATAAAAGTTAAGCTGATTTTTATATCAACTTATATATTTTCCCCTTACAGCTTTAATTGCACACATGCATATCATCTTCACTTTAGTTCTAAGAAAGTCAAATTGAGATTTTTGCCCACACAAACCCCATTGTATTGGCATGCATGCTACTTTACCCTTATCTTATTTTATGACTTTAGGCTCAGTTTTGCAGTCTACATATTTGTATTGTATTGGTACTCCTTCCAAATTGAGCCTTAGCTCCCATTATTTCACACACTACTGGTTGTAAAAATAGAGACAGAGGAAGACAAAGACAAAGACAAAACTTCGTTGTTTGTTGCTAGAAAGGGGGGGGGGGGGGCAGATCTACACAACCATTATGGTCAGTTCGTTCAGCACGAAGAAAGAAAATGTGTGTCAACCAAAGTGTTGTTTCAATTAGGGGTGTCAATTGGATTGGATTTAGTCCAATCTGATCCAGTCCAATGTGAGTCCATTATAAATGGATCAGTTCCAATCCAATCCAATGAATTTTTTGGACCAATTTGGACCGGTCCTATTCAATGTCTAGACCATCCAATCTGTTCAAATTCATTTTGATTTAGATTGGTTTCAACCCAAACCCGGTCCATTGACACATATATTCTTATCTTATATCAATAGATCAGATATTGGCTTAATCCAACCTAATGCAATATAAATTTGTTACATATGGACATGGTCCAATCCAATCTAATAAATATTTTTGACTGGATTGTTCCGATCCAATATATCTTGTTGATTTGTCTAATCCGTCTAAATTGATTTTGGACTGGATGGGGTCCAATCCAAAACTGGTCCATTGACACTCTTAGTTTGAACACATTCAAGAGCAAAGATAGAAAAAGGAAGGGCAGTTTGGAGATTTTAAAATGTTTTAGTGCAAAATAACTAACAGGAATACTAACAGTTAGACTTGCATGTATATTTTTATTTTGAAAAATTTAGGATGCGAAAGTACCACATTTGAAAGTTAAAAGCCCTTAAGTGTCACTATCACTAAAGTACAAACAAGGTTCAAAGTATCGATATGTATCGGCCAATATTAACTGATTTGTATCATACCAATGGGTTACCGATATTGGTTCAGAGGATGATCGGGTCTTAAACCAACCCCTTTGAACCAATTAAAAATAAAATAAAATTAACCTTGGGTAGAAGGTATCTATATATAATTTACCCTAAATTTAATAATTTGATACCGAATCTGCTAAGTCCATCAAGGTAGTCCTTCGGCCACAGCCACGTCACCACAAATAGGTCAAGGTATTTGGTATGGATATCTCATGTTGATATATATTACCTAACATGTCGAAAAATCAATTGCTTGACTTTTAAAAGCTCTGTTGGAGAATTCTACTCCTCCAAACTCTTTCATGGCGCATTAAAGCACATTCCGGCCAATTTTATAGGACTGCAAATTGGGCAGCTTATTTGATTGCAAAGTCTGGGTTTACTATTTCTCATATTCATACATGGTTTTTCTGTCCCGATTTCATTGTTGATTGTATTTATAATGATTCACTTTTGAGCAATTAATGGAATGCCTTGTAAGTTGTAAGGCTATGGAAAAAAAATGTGAGTGCGCATTTGTTGCAACTGGGGTGCCAATGGACCGATTTTAGATTGGACCCCGTTCTATTCAAAATCAATTTAGACAGACCCATAAGACGTATTGAATTAGACGGGTCTAGATTTAATGGCTAAAAGTATTTATTGGATTGGACCTAGTCCATCTATAATGGATTTATATAGAATTGGATTCAGTTAAACAAATATCTGATCTATTGATAAAAGATAAGAATATAGGTGTCAATGGGCTAGGTTTGTGTTAGAACCAATATCTAAATTAAAACCAGTTTGAACAGATTGGACGGTCCAAACATTGAATTGGACTGGTCCAAAATGGTGCAGAGGATCGGATGGGACATTGAAACACTCCACTCAAAGTTAGTGCCCGTATGAAAGGGTTTTTGGGACACCACTTGTGTTCTAAGATAGCCTCACACAGAACTCATAACAGTTGTATTTGGTGAAAATCTGAAAAGTCAATATTGGAGTTTCAACTGCAATGAACACGACTATAAACTGAATCTACTCCAGTTGTCTTATCCAAATCCAAAATAGGAGTGTTCAACAACCACAGCTCAATCAATGGAATGGTTCAAAGTATCATTGTATCGGCCTGTATCGGTAATGTTTTTTATGTGTTTATTTTTTTTTTTTTCCGAAACTGATTTAGAGAGACTGGTTTAAGGCCGGTCTACTCTCTGAACCACTTGCTGACTTGAAACACTCCCTGTAGGGGCGTATCGAAAAGGCTCCGATATAGGCTGATACGTAACAAAATTTTGATCCTTTATAGAACTCACCTCCAAGCCCTCCCAAATGTATTCTTAATTCATTCCAACTTAACACTTAACGCTACAACGATAGGCTGTGACCAATCAAAATCCCACGTGAAGTTTGATGAATGGTTACAATTTTATGATTGGTTATTAGTTTTTCTCTGGTATCATGTCTTTTCGCATCATAGTTGAAAATTGTCCATCAATTTTACAGTTTGTTTGGTTTTCAAGAAAATTGGTCTAAAAATGTAAAATCAGAATTTCAACCAATCATATTTAAAACATCACATAATGTATTTATTTTTCATTGATTCATGTTTTAAAACAAATGCCTACATAATATTACAAACTTTAACAATGCTAAAGATTCAATTGTGACATAACACTATCACTGGATCAAGTTTTTTGTTTCACTGTGCAATTCATGCACCACACATTTTGCCTAAATTCATAGCATGGTCATTGCATTTCCTGGTGACCCCCAATGAATAAAAGCAGATTATCACATGGTATTGAATTTTAACAAAGGGCTAGTTTATTTATATTTAATTGATTGGTCACAAGGAATTGAGTTTACTTGCGCATGGACACACATACATATACTCTCGCTCTACAGACAAGTTTATTTATTTTAATGAAAACTCTCTATTAGGGTTTTCTTCTAAATTTTGTTTGTTATTCTCTATTCTAAGCTCTATTTTTTGGTGGTTTCCTTCTCTTTGGAATGCATATTCATTCTCCTCTTTGCTCTTCTCAGATTTGTTAGTTCTTTTTTTGTTATGGGTTCTGTTTTCTTTTTTTTTTTTTCGTTTCTTGGCAGGTGTTGTTTGCGTTTCTTCTCTTATGGCTGTTTCCTCTGTTCATGGAGGTTGTAGTGGCTTCGTTCTTCGGTGGAGATGGCTTTGTGTTTAGTGCATGGTCAGGGTTTTCAGTTCGTCTGTTAGTTGTTCTGTTATTGGCAATATGGTTATTGTGGTTCATGGTGTTGATGGTGACATGCAGAGAGAGAGAGAGAACCAAAGTCATGAAAGCATGGGAACATCACTGGATAGAGTTTCTTCTTCTCTTCGTTCTTCTCTGAATTGGCAAGATAGCACCAAAGAGAGATTCAAGGCTATGGAGTAGGATTATCCCCAACTTCCAGTTTAGGGATATGCAGTAAGATTTTTGAAATATAATAACTCCCTCAACCATTCGTTCCAAGCTGAAGCACCAGTGACTCCTGATAGGATATCTGATTTGGATATTCAGGAAATGTCATAGGAACATCGGTTTTCAGAAGTATGGGACAAGGTTTTTTAACAATATTTTTTTTTTTATTATTATATATTGAAGCCTATAGTGGTTGTTACTAGGCTCTATATGAGGTATGCTTGCCAATTTGTTCTCTACATATATTTTCCATTTATTGGAAAAGTAACTTTTTTCTACATGTTTTTTCTTCACAAAAATATATTGGCTATAGAAGCTGAAAAGAAAGAGAATAAAATTCACACACATACACGAAGCATTCATTCAACTATAGGAATATTGAGATGGAAGGCAATCTCGGAATGGTAGTAGACTGGTTTCAAATTGATAGCTAAAGCACATGTCATTACAGATTCATAATAAGGGAGGTGAAGCATTTGGCTATGCAAGTAAGAATGGATTTTGTCCAAGTGCAGATATCAACAAGCAGCTTTGCTGATGCATTGAGTTGGCAAGGAGGGCAGAGAAAGCATTTTTTTTTTTAGTAATTTCTCTTTCTGTGATTGTTTCTAAATATGTAAATGAAGAAACATATAATGAGTTAGGTAGTGGGGCTGGTCCAAATGCTCTTTTTAGGGGTTATGGGAACACATTTGACAAGTGTTCCCTTGAGGATAGTTTCAGTTGTTGAAGACATTGTTCCACAAAGAATTGGTTGGTTCACAAGATGAATAGCATGTGTTTTGGGGAAATATATGCTTAATGACTTTGTAAGATGGGTCTGTTCTTATACATTTAAAATTTGTATTTCTTTTATTTGTATGCTATATATGTATCTTTCATATATTAGTTGGTTCATTCCAGCAAAGACCAGGATTTCAATCCCACTGTCACAACTTTTATCATTCTTCCTTATAGTTCACTGTCCCATTTACTTGGTATTACCTTGCTAGTTTATGTTTAAGACACAACCTCGACGTTTCCTACATGCATGTCATGGGGGTTTTAGTTGGCTTTTTTATGCAACTTTTGTACCTATCAAAAAAAAAAAAACTTTTCTTTTATCTCACGAGGCAATGATGGCTATCATGAGAGGCATTTTATCTCTCCTTCTCCCATTCCCCCTTCGCTTTTCTCTCCTCAAACCTCTCTCCTTTTTCCCTTACCCATTTCCAACTCTCTCATTCATTCTCTCTGTCCTCTTCTTTCCCACCCAGCCCACCCATTAAGCCACATGGCAAGGGAGTTAATTATCAAGTAAAGAAAGAGAGATTTGGTTTTATAATATCTGGCCAAGTGGCAGCACTATCCCTCACCTTCCCTTAAATTTTTTCTAATTCTTATTTATCTCTAATTAGGTAGAGAGTTTCTCTCCTAAATTATCTCTAATTCTATTTATCCTATCCCACTTTTGATCTATATCTATCTAAAGAAAGTTTGAGTTAAAGGATTTAACAATTATTTAAATATTATAATAAAATTATGTAATAACTTTAAAATATTTATTATAAACACAAAAGTAATATTTTTTTATGGATTATTCACTTTAATAACTAAATAATATTTTAAAATTTTAAATGAAAAAATTATTTAAACGTTACTCACATAATAAAATTTTAAAACTAAAAAATATTATTTAAATATTTCAATAACTAATCACTTTAAATAAAAAATATTAAAAACAGATAAATAATTATATAACATAATATTTAATATTACGTAATAACTTTAAAATAAATAAATTTTAAATAAAAAATTTAAAAATATCTTATATCTTATTTAAATATTTATATAACTAAATATTTTAAATAATGAAATATTTAACATAATTAAATTTTAAATAGTTAAAATAATGAAATTATGTAATAAATTTAAAAAATTTCTTACAAGAACAATAATTATAATAGATTTCATAATATTTGAAGTAATAATATAACAAAATTATATAATAATAGTATACATTATAATTTTACAAAATATTCAATTCAATAAGTAATTACTATTTTAAAAATATAAATAGTGAAATTATTTGAATAACTAAATAATATTGTAAATAACTACTTTTTAAATATATTTAATATAAAAAATTAATAACTAAATCATATTTTAAATATTAATTAAAAAAAATTAAACAAGGAAATTATTTAGTAACATTCAAAAAAATAATATTTATTAATAATAATTTTAAAATATTTATCTATATTTATTATACATTTGTATATACTAAAATTAATATTTAGTGTATTTTCAGTAATTATTTATTGTATTTGTAGTGAATATATTTTGAACAATTATGTATAAACCTATTTTTGTTTTGTTATTTAGCAGAAAATTTTCAATAGTTATTGGAGATTAAAATATTATTGTTTAACTTTTAAATTTAGTTTATTGTATTTTTGTTATAATTTATTGATTAACATTTGATAGAGATTAAAGTATTATTATATATTACACTATTTATTGACAAGTTTAATGTATATTTAGTATTTATTGTATTTTCATAATTATTGTATTCGTTGTATATTTATTAGTTATTTGTTGTATTTTTTTTATAAATTTATTTGCAGTAATTGTGTATTTTTGCTATAAATTCTTGATAAGTATTGGAGATTAAACTATTGCCATTTTTTAGAGACTAGATTATTAATTTAGCTAAAATTAAGAGTGTTCATGATAGGGGTGTCAATTGGACTGGATTTGGTTCAATTTGATCCAGTCCCATGTGAATCCATTACAAATAGACCATGTCCAATTCAATCCAATGACCATTTTGGACTGGTCCAATTCAATATTTGGATCATCCAATCTGTTCAAATCTGTTTTAATTTTGATTGGTTCTAATCCATACCCGGTCTATTGACACCTATATTCTTATCTTCTATCATTGGACCAGATACTGGCTCAATCCAACCCAATCCAATATAAATTTATTAGGGATAGACCAAGTCCAATCCAATCCAATAAACACTTTGGACCATTTAAGTTTGGACTGGTCCAATTCAATATACCTTGTTGGTCCGTCTAATCTATCTCCATTGACACCTTATTCATGGGTCATTTTGGTTCGATTGAAGGTTGTTTGGCCAACTAAACCAACTTGGTTGGGTTGGGGAGTTGGTCACCTGAAACTAAATGTTCATGGGTTAAGTAGCCCAACGGGTTGGCCTGGTTCGACCCATTCTAAATCGGGCTTAGACAACGTTTTAAGGCCACAATCTCAGGCTCAAGCTTTAAACATTGGGCCTGACTATTTTTCGGGCTGGGCTCAGGCTTTCCCAAATAAGCCTGTCCCAATCCCAACTTGATAATATTATACATAGTAAAAAATATAATATTTAAAAAATATATTATAATATATAGAATATTATAAAATATTATTAATAATGTATAATTAACATAATATAAATTATTTGTCTAGATCGGGCTTCAGACTTGGGCTCAAGATCTAGGCCAGATGGTCGGGCCTGACTTGGGCTCATGCCTAGTCATTTTCTGTTTATAAAGAGGAAAAGTGGGGCTCGGGGCCTACCCATGTATAGGTCTACCTACAACTGACTGACCATTAGTAAAAATCGGTCAACTTGGGTTATGTCAATTTGGTCAATTGACTCAAAAGATTTTAAACTTAAAAATTAATTTTAAATTTAAAAAAACTATAATAGTATTATTAAAAAATAAATAATTAATTTAAATTTATAATATAAAATATTTTAGACTAAGAAATATGAGAGTTTTTCACTTTCCGTATTAAAATTATATTTTAAATATAAAATATTTATATATCTATGGTCAGGTCGGTTCAATTTTGGTTGGTTTACAAATGACCAAACTGAAATTGACCCGACCTGGTTGGGTTAGGAAATTGCTGAACCAAAACTTACTAGAAAATACTAGAAAACCGATGAACTCAAGTCAAGTTAGATCGCGTTTGTATAGCTTTCGCTTGATAAAGCCTGTGCATCGGATGGGTCATGACTAGTACATGTACAAAGATCCTTGCAAAAGAAAATAACTTAATTTCAATTAGTACGTGTATAAAGATCATTGGTTAGTTAAGAATTATAATTAAGGTTGTGTTTGGTTTGAAAGAAAAAGTAAGGAAAGGAAGGGAAACCTATAGAAGGTTTGTAAAGGTTTGCCTACATTTTCCTTTATTTCCCTACCTTTTCTTTCAAACCAAACATAGCCTAAGGGAAATATAAGTTTAAGTATTCAAATTGGTTAGTGTGATATTATTACCAAACATAATGCTCTCATATTGAGGGTGGTGGCGCAGTAGGCTAGCGCGTAGGTCTCATAGCTTCTGAGTTATCCTGCGGTCGAGAGTTTGAGCCTCTCTCACCCCATGCATTGTTTTAACATTGAAGTCCTTTTAGAATGATTTATCTTTTTTTTCAACAATTTATTTCCATGATACTAGAAAGATATGATATCGGAAAATGTCACAATCAATCAATTTGTATCATAAAACATATGTCTTTCTGGTATTATAGATTTTTCCTCAAAAATAATATAAATTGTAAAGATGACAGTTTTGTTCAATTCGGAATATTGGATTTCAGTTAATATTTAACAATTTAACCAATTACAATGAATCTATATAGACCATCACACCTTTGAACATTGGATGATGAAAACTCTTCCTATGCATCATCGATAACAACCATTAAGATGTAAAATTGAGGTCTCTCTGTGTTGCCAAAGATTGAAGCGTCGCAACCGTAGCATTCTTGGTGTATGAGAAGCAGCATCTTGTAGATAATGTGAAGCCTTCATTAAGATATCATGACTCATGAGGTGTTATGTGAACATTTTCCACAGAGCAGTAAAACTTCATCTTTAAAGAGATATGACTGAATACTTGCTAGCCATCCCTGTAGAATCATATGGGTAGATTGGGTGTTTGATTATGATATCTGGATTAAGGCATATTTGAGCTCCACACCAAACATATGAGACAAGGAGGTGGCAGCCTCCCCCCCCCCTCTCTCTCTCCTCCTCCTTCTCATCACCCAATCCGTCATGGAGGAAGGGAGGAAGAAGAAGAGAAAGAGGAGGAGGAGGCCGGGGGGAGGATGAGGTGGAGGAAGTAAGAGAGAAAGAGAAAGAGGAAGAAATAGGAATGAATAAGGAGAGGAAGAAGAAGAGAGTATGACATGTTATGAAAATTCAATGACAATTAAGAACATATTTGTCCTTAAACTTTTAAATTTAACCTTTGAAAGTTCAACAAGGTATATATAAATAGTTTTTAAAACTATCAGGTACATTTAAGTAGTTTCCTAAACATGCAAAGTATACAAGTATTTAACCCTTTCTACTTTTATTTTTGATGTTAATCACACAAAAAGGGACCTAACCCTTCACTTTCTATCCTTTGATGATTTACAATGATATGCAATATTCCATAATGGCTTGGTCTTGAATAATACATTATAGTTGCAGAGATGTTCCTAATGTATGGATCTGATGTCCTATTTGTGTGCAACAAATCTAGACTCACACATCTTCACTAGCCTTATTGGATTATCTAGCTGAATTCCATTTTGTTATCTCCCTCATTTGTAGGTCAATAGTGGAGAGAGATCATTTCTGGCAGCAGAGATCAGAAGGCTCTTTCAAGATTAGTCAGGTCAAGAAGAATTTTATTTTTGGTTATCACCGATTTAGGGCCATATGAAAATCAATGTCGATGGTAGTATTTTGGAGGCATTTGGACAGACTTCTTTTGGTTTTATAATTAGAGATCATTTGGGATGCTGCTGGGGTGTAGGTTTTGGACAAGTTAAAGCTTCGTTGCCTCTGAAATCGGAAGCTCAAGCCCTTCTAGAAGCAGTCCTTTTTGTAGATAAGACGAACATATCAGACCTTTGTATTGAATCAGATTGTGAATATCTAGTTAATATGCTGAATGATACTGATGATTATGAAGGCCCAGATATTCTCTTTTGTTGCAAGGATATTCAAGAAATTACATCCAGAAGAAATTACAGGATTCAGTTTTGTCCAAGGGAAGCAAATCAAGCAGCTCATGCGGAGGCCAAATGTGGTTTTTCTGGGAGATTTAAATCCATTATTGCAAGTCCTTTATGTCTCTCTGATGTAGTAAATCTGGACATAGCTTTTTGTATTCGGCTATAGTAGTGCTTTGTTTTCAGTAGTTTGTTTGTTTTTTATCTTTCTTTGTCTCTGTTTGCTGCAGTCTTTGTTGTGATAGTGCCTCTCTGATGTATCTTTTTTCTCTGGTTTTAATGAAATTTCACCAGTTTATTCACCAAAAAAAAAAAAGAATTCCATTTTGTTATGTGTGGGATTATATCATTTGTTAAAGAATGATTCTTAAGATTTTTATTGGATACTTAGGAGATTAACCTTGCTTTTAAGCCCCATTTGTTTACCATTTAGGCTCAGTTTGAAAAAAGTGCAAGTACAAACATATACAGTGCAAATACATACAAAATGCAAGGTTTTGCACTGTGCATATTTGTATTTGTACTCCTTCCAAACTAAGCCTTGATTACTTGAGTAAATGCACTTACTTAGTAATTGTTGCCCGTGTATATCTACCTATATTCTTTAATGTTAAAACTTATTCATTTTTTTATTACATTATTTATCCTTTAATCTTTTTGTTTCTAAAAGTTTGTTTGAAGGGCCATTTTGTTTCATTAATTTTGATAGTTTATCTTCTGATAAAAAATGTAACTTACCCACTTTTGAAAAGTGTAAGACTTTCTTAGGTAAATTGTCAGAAAACTTACCTAGGAAAAGTTGAACTTATGTGAATTTTGCATTTAGGCCATGTTCGTTTTTTGTGAAGTGAAGGGGGAAAGTTTGATCAATGGAATTGACCAATTTACTTGTGTTCGGATTTCAAAATTTTGTAAACCCACGGTAACTTTGATTTATCTGGGAATCACTTCCCCGGGTAAATGATACCCTTGCGAGACTCGGGTAAGTTGATTTCCCGAGTGGATGGTAAGCAGATAAAAATAAGAAACTCATTATTGCCCCACAAGATATAAAAGTTCGAGACCCTACCTTTCCGAAAAATCACCACTGTGTTTCCCTCCTTCACTTCGTTCTATTTCTCTGAAAATCAGCTTCTACGTTTCTCCTCCACTCCTTTCTTCTTCTATGCCATTAATTCTTTCAGACAGAAAATGCTAAGTTCTTCTATCGCTGATGCGTGTCTTTGAGTTCTGCTTCTCTGTGTATCTCTGCGTTTCTCCTCCGAAAATCACCTCTGCGTATCTCTGAGTTCTGCTTCTCTGCGTTTCTCCTCCGAAAATCACCTATGCATATCTCTGCATTTCTCCTCCGAAAATCACCTCTGCGTATCTCGGAGTTCTGCTTCTCTGCCTTCGCTACTGCTATATCAACTCATCGCAAATGCTGAAGAGTTGTCGTCGCTGTCCTCCCTCTGTTGCCAGCACCATTGATCATCCCAGTTGTTGTCGCCGCTCCATCTAGTTGCCGTCGCTGTTCATTTTCTCCTCCATTTAGACAGTAAGAATCACTATTTCACTTGTCGTTGCTCCACCATTCCTCTGTAATGCATCTTTTTTTTTTTTTTCATCTTATTCAATAAATGTTGCTTCTCATCTTATTGTTTCTCTTTTATTATTATTTCATTGATTTCCTTTTTTTATTTTGATTTTTTGTTTCCAGATTTCTTGGATCTAGTATTTTGGTTTTTTAGATCAACTGTGATACCTAGAGTTTTCAGAATCAGAACAGAAACAATTCTTGTTGTAGAAGATCTACTCGGTGAATCACTGTAAGTAGTTGATTAATTTTGAATTTCTAGATAACATTGTCTTGTTTTCTATTTCATGAATTTGTTAGGCACTAGAGGAAGATGTTAGGCACTAAAAACATGTTAAAAGATCATATTGAGAACCTTTGGTGGCTGAATATTGTTAGGCACTAGAGGAAGAACAATGCAGGACTGAAAATCTGCACGGAGCTCATTAATTGTTTCTTCGGAAGCTTCAAGCAAGCCTTTGGTGTCTGAATCTAGCCCTTGAATTAAATGATAAAAAGATCATATTGAGAATTATCAGAAATAGGAGATACACCACGAGGCAAACTACTTTGGGAACTAGTTGAATCTTTTATTTCAGTTGGATCATATGCATCGCCACTCAAGTTGTTTCCAGGGGAAATGTCCATATTGTCTGTGGAACTATCGGCTGAGTCAGAACTATGGTGTGACGCTGATGCTCAGAAACTTGGGTCCTGTGGTAATAAATGTAGAGAGCAAAATTATGTGATTTTCCAGGAAAGAAATGTTAATCAGTACAACAAAAAGCAGAAAAATAAAAAAATAAAATTGCATATGTAATTTGCCTACAGAGAAAAACCTCTTGGATGTAAGAAATCACAGTAAGACTGTAATATGAAGAAGGCTATAAAACTAGAGAAGCATCAAGGGCCTGTCTGACAATATTACCTCAGATGCACCTATCCAAACTCATCCTATAGGTAGTAAAGAGATAAGATACACTGTATCACATTACACTACAAATAAGGAAGAATGAAATCTGGTTGAGATTCTATTGTGGATGGATG